>NC_057725.1:16562215-16572607 GCF_004010195.1 Chiloscyllium plagiosum
CCTGGAGGCTCCCTGCCTTCATTCCTGATGAAGGGCTTTTGCCCAAAACATCGATTTTCCTGCTCCTTGGATGCTGCCTGACCTGCTGTGCTTTTCCAGCACCACTCTATTCTAAATTCCATATGTTGTTTAGTAATTTCTTTGTCCTTCTCGGAAACATGTAGCTTTTTGAAAGTTAAGAAAACAGGACCTGGTGATTAGATTAAATTTGACTGACAATATCTGGGATGAGGTATGAGTTCTGACTTGGCAACTATCAAAGACAGGTTGAGTCACTGTGTCGACAATAATACCATAAGACATAGGAGCAGAATTAGGCCATTTAGCCCATCACATCTGCTCCACCATTCAATCATGGTTGATATGTTTCTCAGGAGAAAGTGAGGACAGCAGATGCTGGAGATCAGAGTCGAGAGTGTGGTGCTGGTAATGCACAGCAGGTCAGGCAGCATCCGAGGAGCAGGAGAATTAATATTTTGGGCATAAGCCCTTCATCACAAATGATATGTTTCTCAACCTCATTCTCTTGCCTTTTCCTTGTAACCCTTGATCCCCTCACCAGTTCAGAACCTATTTATCACTATCTAAAATGCATTCAATGATTTGGCCTCCACAGTCCCTCTGCAGCAATGAGTTCCACAGACTAAACACCCTCCAGCTGAAGAAATTCCTCCTCCTCTCAGTTGTAAAGGGTCACCCTTTCATGCTGAGGCTATGCCTTCGGGTTCAAAGCCTCTCACGTTGGCTGAAGCATCTTCTCCATGTCCACTCTATCCAGGTCTCTCAGTAAGTTTCAATGAGATCTCCCCCATCATCCTTCGAAACTTCACTGAGCACAGACACAGAATCATCAAACACTTCTCACGTGACATGCCCTTCATTCCCGGGATCATTCTTGCAAACCACCTCTGGACCCCTTCCACCATCATTCCCTAGGTATGGGGCTCAAAATTGCTCATAATATTCCAAATGTTGCCTTACACAGTCTCCATAGTACATCTCCGCTCAAGTATTACAACCCTCTTGAAATGAGGGACATAGATAGGCTAAATAGATAAGGTCATTTCCCTGGTGTGGGGGAGTCCAGAACTAGAGGGCATAGGTTTAGGGTGGGAGGAGAAAAATTTAAAAGAGGCTCAAGGGACAACTTTTTCATACACAGGGTGGTGTGTGCATGGATTGAATTGCCTGAGGAAGTGGTGGAGGCTAGTACAATTACATTGAAAGGGCATCTTAATGGGTAAATGAATAGGAAGCGTTTAGAGGGATATGGGCCAAGTGCTGGGCCAAATGGGACTAGATTAGTTTAGGATATCTGGTCAGCATGGACGAGTTGGATTGAAGGACCATTATGACACTGTGAATGCTAACATTGCTCTCTCCTTCCTAATTATCATCTGAACCTGCATGTTAATCTTAAGAGAGTCCTGAACTAGGACTCCTAAGTTCCTTTGTGATTCAGAGTTCCAAAGTCTTTCCCCATTTAGAAGATGGTCTATGCCTTTATTCTTCCAAACAAAGTGCATAACATCACACTCTCCCACATTGTATTCCATCTGCCACTTCTTTGCCCACTTGCATACCATAGAATCAACAGTCCCGTGAGGAGATTAGGGATCTGCTGGGGACACACAGACAGTGAGAGGATGGCTCAACATGACAGGTGCCTACAGTAAAGTCAACAATTAGGAATACAAAAAGGCAGTTGGGATGTGCATTGATTGGAACCAGGGCCAAGTGGATCGTATTGACTATGAGATCCTTGATTGGGGTTGATAAGCTGAGCCAATCAGGGAGCCCTGGCTGACAGAGATAAAAAGCTCCACAGTCTCGGGACTGGTTTTTCGCTGACTGGTCAGAGCCGATGAACAATGCACATTTAAATAAAGGATGACTCGGTGACTGGATACTGGCCTCTGTGCAGTTACTCCAGGGTGAAAGGAAAACTTGTACAGGAGAAGAGAGGGATAGGATTGCAGCCTTTTACCACCCTCAGTGCCCCCTCCCCCCAACATTACCTCATCACTGGGGTGTGAAGCTTTGGGTTCTGATGGCCACCCATCCTCTCACAACAGATCATTCCTAATGATCTGACTGGGTTTTCACACAATGGCAAAGGCAAGGATCATTTTATGATCGCGCTGGAGTGAGGCCATAAACATGGACTGCTGCCTCCTCAATGGAGCCTGCACCCAACACAATTCCCAGCCCTTTCTGAGAATGTGAAGATGCGAATGCGCTGGGGAGAGAGTCCATCATGATTTCACTCCATACTTTCCCAGCTAAGATTGCCTGCCCCTATAATACCTTCATCCCTGGTTTTGGGAACGTTCAGCCCATTAAATCTGCTTCTTTTCCCAGATGCTGCATACCTCTTCTGTTTAAATTTCAGTTTTCCAGCATCCACAGTATTATGCTTTGGTATTGACACTTAATGAACCTACTGCCTGGTCAATATAGCAGTGCTGGCAGAGCAGAGCATGCTCAACCTTTGATAGATTATGTGTTTTTTAACTGGACCGTGAGATTAACATCTCTTGTGTCAACTGGGTGAGAGCCTTATCACAAAATGTTCATCAAAGGTAGTGACCTGGAACTAAGACGAGTATTTGCAAAGGTCACAAAGTACAGATCAGGGAAGTCTAATTGAAGAGCTTAAAGGTGGCTTGCAAATTTGGAGCAGAATGGACAATGATACTGCAGTTATCCACATGTGACAGGCCATGTCTATCCATGGTGGTCAGCTTTGGCACGGAGATGACTTAAGTTAAGGGGTTTTACATTGAGGCAGTATTTAACACTTAAACTAAAAGGACAAGAACCTTGATAGCCATTGCCAGGTAGATTGCAAATAATTTGGCAACCTTTCTTGATAGCAGTTTGGTTACATAAACATCTATTTTAGGGATCTCACACTTAAAACAGTTGCATTCACATCATGAAGAAATTGAAGGATTGTCATGAGACCTTTTAGACATTAGATTCACTGCAAATCAATCCACAAGAGCCTCATGATTTATTGGATGAAATGTCTTGGTAAGGTCAATCAATACAATGAAAAATTGCTGGTGTGTTGAAATTATATCTGGAATTGCCTGGCAACAAATCCAGGGTCCAAAGTTCCTTTGTAACATCGAAAGCTGCAGTGCATTTCTTCCAGGATTTCTTTAGCCACTGAAAATAGGTGATTCAGGTATATACAGTTTGGAATTTCCCATGTTTTAGACAATAGAGAAACACTTCCATAGTTCCCACAGCATGATTTATCTTGTTTCTTAAAGACACAATTGTTGCATTCCTGAAGTCAAACAGGAGGAAGACATAGAGGTGTTCAATGGATTCAAGTACAGGAATGTTGACCCATGAAGCTAGAGACAATTTTGTGAGTTTTTTAAAAAATCTTCCCTTTCGCCCAGAAGATCATTTCAAGGCAATCTTTTAACAACTGCCAGTTACTGAATTCTACAGAATTCATGGACTGGCAATTGCAAGAACTGGCAGCCAAAGTGATAAATATACTCACCTGCCCTAAGTACGTTAGGTACACTCCCACTAGCTGGTCAAGATCACTGGGCAAAGGTGTAACATTTTGCACAATTAATATATTGTTGAGAAATTTCCAGAGGTGAGCTCTACACTTTGCTATTCATGAATTGTGACAATGAAATGACAGTCGATACAGATGATCTCTGAAAGACCAAACTGTTTATTTTCCTCTTTCTAACGTATGACCCTGTTGTAATAATGTCCACAGCTTAGAATATTCCCAGGTGAATTAAAATTTTGTGGTGGTTAACAATCATCTTGCAACCAAATCAAATCCTTTTAGTTTATAGATCTGAGAATCTTAAGCCTTTTAGTAGCCTGGAAATGTGATTTTTATTGACATACTGAAATGGAGATACATTGGAAAAGCAGAAGAATGTAAAATCAGGGTTCTTCCAATCCAGCTAATTAGTCTCTAATTAGCCAACTATCAATCATTGGTAAAGCAATTTGAGTGACAGTGTTATCCAAGTGGTATTTATGCACAACTAACTTGCTCACAAATTCTCAGTTTGGGTTCTGCCCAAACTGCTTTGTTTCCCTCCTTTTATTTATCTCAATTATTTATTTTTCCAATTCAAATGCCTATAGGAAAAGGTGAATTTCTCACACCATTTCATTGAATTTCTCACACCATTTTGTTAACCAATCCTTATTGGATTACAACCTTGATCTAGACCTAAAGGAGCTGAGTTTCACAATTGAAGTGGAAGTGATTGGCTCCTTACATCGATGTATATTTTACCGGGTGAGGTACTAAGTAGCGCCACTGAAACTGAATTTGCTTAAGATGAGAGTGCAAATTCTCCATTGGTTATAGTCATTTGGAGTCCAAATGAACGTGGTTATGGCTGCTGGGTGTCAATCACCTCAGCCCCAGGGCATCGCTGTTGGAGTTCCTCAAGGCAATGCTGTTAACTTAAAATATTTTTAGCTGCTATCCTCCGGTATAAGATCAAAAGCGCACTGTTTAACAATGATCACAGGGGGATCCATTCACAATTCCGCAGAAAATGAAGCAGTCTATGTCTATGTGCAGCAGTGCCTGGAAACCATCCAAGTTTAGGATGATACTGACAAATACAAGGAATGCAGTAATGTCCCAACTCATCCTACTCATGGGTGAAAGGTATGGCCAATAAATTGCACCTTTTCCATAAATGGACATATTCTGAGAAGAAATAAATTAAAACAGATTCATGTTTAATTGATTCAGTGAATTCTCTCCTGTACTTTTCTTGGACTCCAACATTATGCAGGTCAAATTAATACAGCATGTCTTGAACGATCTTAATGTCTTCCTGATTGTACCATATTGGAAATATTCAAAGGCTTATTTTGAAATACATTTTGTGTAATTTATACATTTATCATTAACAATTAACATAACATTTGAATCGTAATTATGAGATTCATTGTAGATTTAAAGCTCATCAATTTATCAGCTTGCTTTAGCAAAATGCAACCTTCTTCATCATTGTTTGTTTTTATTAATCACTGTTGAAAATTTCAAGCTTTAGCTACCTGTGCATGTGAAAGAGTAATTTGTAGAAAAAAGTTTCTGACATTAGTTTGAAATATGCAGTCTCGTTTTATTGTTTATAAGTAGTTTGCAAGTGATTAATTCAAATAGAGATTAGTTAACAGTGGTGTGAGAAATTAAATGAACTGTTCACCTTTTTCTGCATGCATTTGAATTTGAAAAATTAATAATTGAGATAAATAGAAGGAGGGAAGCAAAGAATATAAAATGAATCATAAAGCCTGGCTTTTCATTGTACATTTTATACTCCTGTGCAGCATGGGCAATCATTTTATTAAAAAAAAAGCTTATCTATGAACAGCAATCACTGGGGAAAGAAGAGGAAATGATTATAGGAATATTGAGCAGACTAAGTAGCCTCCATAAACAGCGAGAGCCATTAGTTAACATTTTAGGATTTGCAAAGACGTTCACCTGAAATGCTTTTCCAGGTAGAGTTGTTATCACAGCAGTTTTCTGTAGCTGGCTATTCTGAATCCATCTCAGGGAAACGCCAACCTCCCCCAATCCAGTTCAGCTTGACAAGTTGACAAGGGAACTAGTTGCATTATCAGGCCAATGGTCCCAGAGAGAGATGTGGCAATTGCTGAGACAGGCAAGAGGGCAAGAGGTTCAGTGTGAACACAATTGCCTACAGTGAAGTCAACAATTAAGATGTTGCTAAGGCAATGGTGCTGGATGAGAAACCCCTGCACAGAAGAAGAGAGGGATAGGATTGCAGCCTTTTCCCACCCTCACTTGCCCAACATTACCCCATCACTGGGGTGTGAAGCCTTGGGCTCTAATGGCCATCCAGCCTGTCACAGAAGATCATTCCTAAAGATCTGACTGGGTCTACACGTGGTGACAAAGACAGGGATCATTTTGTGATCATGCCGGACTGAGGGCTAGAAACATCGACTGCTGCCTACCTCCATAAAGCCTGTAGTCGACACAATTCCCAGCCCTTTCTGGGAATGTGAAGACGAGAATATACAGGGAAGCCTCTCAAGGACAGAAACCCCCATACTTTCCCAGCTGTCACTGCCTTCCACTACAGCACCTTCATCCCCAGGCTGGGAACATTCAGCCCATTAAATCTGTTTCTTTCCACAAATGCTGCATACTGTGTTGAATATTTTCATCATTCTCTGTTTTAATTTCAGATTTCCAAAATCCACAGTATTTTGCTTTGGTATTAACATTTAAGAAACTCACTGAAGCCAATATAACAGTTCTGGCAGAGCAGAGCATGCTCGATCTCTGATACATTATGTGTCTTTCAACTGGACTGTGAAATTGTTCCAAAGTCTCTTATGTAAACTGGGTGAGAACCTTATTGCAAAATATTCATCACAGGTAGCGACCTGGAACAAAGACAACTATCATTTTCAAAGATGTAAAGTACAGATCAGGGAGGTCTATGATTTCTACATAAGATCTTTTAACTAGCTGTCATTTGAGTACAAAGATCAAGAGGTTTCTCAAAGCCATTTTCTTTCTTTCAGATTTGCAGCACTTTGTTACAGTGAATATTTAATGTAGCTGTTTACGAGTTCAAGACTTGTGCTTTTGTGCACTGATAAGCCTCCAATAAATAATTTGTTCAATTCCATTTAAAAATGGAATTGCTTGAATAATGTGCTGTAGGTGTTTATGTAAAGTTAGCTGATTGTCTGCAAAACCATCCTCATTTGGATAACATTTACATGCTAGTTAATGAGGACACTGTTAATGGCAATGGTTGTTTAATTGAACATCTACTCAGGATTGCCTCCCTGCATGCATTCTGAAATGATAATGCTGCTTTCCTTTAACATGTCTTTTTTCTGTAAAATACAATATTGTGTGATACAGCAGGAGGAAAGCTGGGGATAACTGCAATCACGTTTTGCAAAATTCACTTTCATATTACCGAGAACAAAAAACAGTCAGCAATTCCAAAGTATCCTCAGCGAGATACTTAATCCCAAAGCCAAAACTACGTGCTATTTCAGTGCCTTTGCCTTCACTATTTACTGTATTTTGAACTGTGAAGGAGGCATTCAAAAACAACATTATGTACTTTAAGAACAAAAATGCAATATTCCATGATAGTGTGGAAGTGCATTTAAGAAGAAACCTACACTTGCATACACATCTAATGAAGTTGCAATTATCTCGGAGGTTGTGAATTACTTTTGAAGTATAGTTACTGTTATTTTGTAGGCTGGATTGAAAATAATTTTACAGACAGCAAATCTCTCAAACAGTGTTAATTGGTTAGGCATAAATGTTGAAATGCTTGTTTTTCTTAGAATATGCCACTCTCTTGCATCCACTTGTACAGGTGCAAAGGCCTCAACTTTCATTCCTGTGTCAGGTGTAGGGGTGGGACAATTGTTGGCTTGGCAACAATTAAAAATGGTGACCTTCACTTTCTAATTTTGGGCCAGGAATTTTAGCATCAGGAAGAGCAGCTGAAGTTGCCAGATTCCAAGGAAACTCTATTTCAAGGCTCAAGCATTGTTCAAAAATTAGATGAGACAATAACGCATGAAACAATCTTCCAACCCTCAGCCCTTACTCCCACTTATCTCAACATAGTTCTTATGCCCCATCCATGCAAACAATTGTTACCTAATACTCTCGAACCATCACCATGACCTCTTATATCACCCATGCCACCTTTTGCTTTCAGCTGTTGCCCATGGCGCTGATACTTCCTCATGCCTCTTCACCCAAGCAGGAAGGTGGAGAAATGTGTTTCTATTTCTGAAGGTGGCATATTGCAGATCACAATCTATTAATAAGACATACCAACATTCATTAAAATACATTATGAAAGCTTCTGACAAGGTTTACACTTTTAGACAGTTCTTGATAGCTCTTAACAACTTTGACAGTTGTTGGCAATTCTTCATAAGTTTATCAATCTTTGAAAGCTCTTGACAGTCCTGACAAGTTTGACAGTTCTAGATAATTTTCACACTTCTTTGATAGTTTTACATTTGCAAGTGTTTAATGCATCTTTTAGGTGTAATGTTTCCTAATGTTAACAATACCAAAAGGTACCAGAACCGTCCTTAAGAGTATCTAACACACCAATGAACTTGACACCCAGTGGTGTCGAGGATCATGTTCTGCAAATGGAAATCATGACTATCCAAACCTAACCATAATTGTCCAGTTGCTCCTGTAAAATGTATTTGCACAAATCCTAGACTCGCTCATCTCTAGACACCGCGGAAATTGGAAATGCTTTGCTCATGATCAGGGTTAGTGACTTCCAGCCTCTTCTTCTATTTTGATCAGAGCAGAGAGGTGCCCATCATTACAGATATTTGGGCTACAGCCTTAGTTTAACAACATACCTGAAAGATTTTCATAATTTCCTCTATATTACACTGAGATATCAGTGTGGATTGTATATTCAAGTCATGGAGTGGATTTGTGAACCTAGAGATTGAGACTCATAGCCTAAATTATTACAATTGAGATCTAGAGTCAGAGAATCACAGAGATGTACAGCACAGGAACAATTGCTTTGGTTCAACTCATCCATGTGGACCAGATATCCCAACCTAATCCAGTCTGATCTGCCAGTACCTGGCCCATATCCCTCCAAACCCTTCCTATTCATATACACATCTAGATGCCTTTTAAATGTTTCTAGTTGTACCAGCCTCCACCACATCCTCTGGCAGCTCATTCAGTATACTGACCACCCTCTGCCTGAAAAAGTTGCCCCTTAGGTCTCTTTTATATCTTTCCCCTCTCACCCTAAACCTATGCCCTCTAGTTCTGGACTCCCCCAGCCCAGGGAAAAGACTTTGGCTATTTATCCTTTCCATGTCCCTCATGATTTTATAAACCTCTATAAGGCCACCCCTCAGCCTCTGACACTCCTGGGAAAACAGCCCCAGCCTACTCAACCTCTCGCTATAGATCAAATCCTCCAACCCTCGCAACATTCTTGTAAATCTTTTCTAAATCTTTTCAAGCTTCACAATATCTTTCCAATAGGAAGGAGACTAGAATGCATGCAATATTCCAAATGTGACCTAACCAATGTCCTGTACAGCCATAACATGACCTCCCAACTCCTGTACTCAATACTCTGACCAATAAATAAAAGCATATCAAACGTCTTCTTCACTATCTTATCTGCCTGTGACTCCACTTTCAAGGAGGTATGAACCTGCACTCCAAAGTCTCTTTGTTCTGCAACACTCTCTAGGACCTTACCATTAAGTGTATAAGTCCTGCTAAGATTTGCTTTTCCAAAATGCAGCACCTCACATTTATCTAAATTAAACTCCATCTGCCACTTCTCAGCCCATTGGCCCATCTGATCAAGATCCTGTTGCATTCTGAGGAAACCTTCTTTGCTGTACACTACACCTCCAATTTTGGTGTCATCTGCAAACTCACTAACTATACCTCTAATGCTCACATCCAAATCATTTATATAAATGATGAAAAGTAGTGGACCCAGCACCGATCCTTGTGGCACTCCACTGGTCACAGGCCTCTCGTCTGAAAAATAATCCTCCACCAACACCCTCTGTCTTCTAGCTTTAAGCCAGTTCTGTATCCAAATGGCTAGTTCTCTCTGTATTCCATGAGATCTAACCATGCTAACCAGTTTCCCATGGGGAACCTTGTCGAACACTTTACTGAAGTCCATATACATCACATCTGCTCTGCCCATATCAATCCTTTTTGTTACTTCTTCAAAAAACTCAATCAAATTTGTGAGACATGATTTCTCACGCACAAAGCCATGTTGACTATCCCTAATCCGTCCTTGCCTTTCCAAATACATGTATATCATATCCCTCAGGGTCCCTCCAACAACTTGCCCACCATCAACATCAGGCTCACCGGTCTATAGTTCCCTGGCTTTTCCTTACCACCTTTCTTAAATAGTGGTACCACATTAGTCAATCTCCTGTCTTCTGGCACCTCACCTGTGACTATCAATGATACGAATATCTCAGCAAAGGACCCAGCAATCTCTTCTCTAGCTTCCCACAGAGTTCCAGGGTACACCTGATCAGGTCCCGGGGATTTATCCACTTTTTTGCATTTCAAGACATCTAGCACTTCCTCCTCTCTAAGATGGACATTTTTCAAGATGTCACCATCTATTTCCCTACATTTTATATCTTCCATGTCCTTCTCCACGGTAAACACTGATGCAAAATACTTGTTTAGTATCTCCCCCATCTTCTGCGGCTACACACAAAGGCCACCTTGCTGATCGTTGAGGGGCCATATTCTCTCCCTAGTTACCCTTTTGTCCTTAATGTATTTGTAAAAACCCTTTGGATTCTCCTTAA
>NC_057725.1:16572893-16640217 GCF_004010195.1 Chiloscyllium plagiosum
TCCTTCTTAAATATACTCCTACTGCCTTTATACTCTTGTAAAGATTCACTCAATCTATCCTGTCTATACCTGACATATGCTTCCTTCTTTTTCTTAACCAAACCCTCAATTTCGTTAGTCATCCAGCATTCCCTATACCTACCAGCCTTTCCTTTCACCCTAACAGGAATATACTGTCTCTGGAATCTCATTATCTCATTTCTGAAGGTTTCCCATTTTCCAGCTGTCCCTTTACCTGTGAACATTTGCCCCCAGTCAACTTTTGAAAGTTCTTGCCTAATACCATCAAAATTGGCCTTCCTCCAATTTAGAACTTCAACTTTTAGATCTGGTCCATCCTTTTCCATCACTATTTTAAAGCTAGTAGAATTATTGCCGCTGGCCCCAAAGTGTTTCCCCACTGGCACCTCAGTCACCTGTCCTGCTTTATTTCCCAAGAGTAGGTCAGGTTTTGTACCTTCTTTTGTAGGTATATCAACATAGTGAATCAGAAAGTTTTCCTGTACACGCTTAAGAAAATCCTCTCCATCTAAACACTATGGTAGTCTCAGTCTATGTTTGGAAAGTTAAAATCCCCTCCCATAAACACCTTATTATTCTTACAGATAACTGAAATCTCCTTACAAATTCGTTTCTCAATTTCCCTCTGACGATTAGGGGGTCTATAATACAATCCCAAGAAGGTGATCATCCCTTTCTTATTTCTCAGTTCAACCCAAATAACTTCCCTGAATGTATCCTCCCTCAGTACAGCTGTAATGCTATCCCTTATCAAAAACACACTCCCCCTCCTCTGTTACCTCCCTTTCTGTCCTTCATGTAGCATTTGTATCCTGGAACATTAAGCTGCCAGTCCTGTCCATCCCTGAGCCATGTTTCTGTAATTGCTATGATATCCCAGTCCCATGTTCCTAACCATGCCTTGAGTTCATCTGCCTTCCCTGTTAGGCCTCTTGCATTGAAATAAATGCAGTTTAATTTATCAGTCCTATCTTGTTCTCTGTTTTGTCCCTGCCTGCTTGATTGTTTGACTCGCTTCTTTTCTCAACTGTACTAATCTCAGATTTATCTCTTTCCTCACTGTCTCCCTCAGTCCCACAGCCACACCTTAATAGTTTAAATCCTCCTGAGCAGCTCTAGCAAATCTCACTGCCAGTATATTAGTCCCCTTGCAATTCAGGTGCAATTTGTCCTTCTTGGACAGGTCACTTCTACCTCAAAAGAGATTCCAATGATACAGAAATGTGAATCCTTCTCCCATACACCAGCTCCTCAGCCATGCATTCATCTGCTCTATCCTCCTATTCCTGCCTCCACTAGCTCACAACACCGGGAGTAATTCAGATATTACTACTCTCGATAACCTTTTTAAATTCCTGCCTAACTCTCTATATTCTCCCTTCAGAATCTCATCCTTTTCCCTTGGTTCCAATGTGGACAATGACCTCCTGCTTGTCCCTCTCCGTCTTGAGAACATTCTGCGCCCTCTTTGAGAAATCCTTGATGTTGGCACCAGGGAGGCAACACACAATTCTGATTTTTCACTGCTGGCTGTGGAAATGTCTGTCTGTGCCTTGAACTAGAGAATCCCCTAACACAATTGATCTCTTGGAGCCTGATGTACCCCTCATTGTATTAGAGCCAATTTTGATACCAGAAACTTGGTTATTCATGCTACATTCCCCTGAGAATCCATAAGCCCCTACATTTTCCAAAAAAGCATACTTACTTGAAATGGGGATAGCTACTGAAGACTCCTGCACAACCTGCCTTTCTCTCTTATCTTTCCTGGAGTTAACCCATCTATGCGACTGTATTTTCTAACTTTTCTCCATTCCTATAATTTCCATCCGTCACACACCCTTGCTCTCGTAAATTCCTCATGGGCTGCAACTGTTGCTCCAATGGATCCATTCAATCTGATAGGATTCGCAACCAATGTCATTTGTTGCAGATATAATCCTCAGTGACACGTAAACTCTCCCTAAACTCCCACATCCGACAAGAAGAGCATATCATGCTACCAAAGGCCATTTTTGCTTCTTTCAATCTTCAGGCCCAGAAAATAGCACTGTCTTATTCCTCATCAAAACACTGCTCCAGGCTAACTTAATACTTATGGCTTCTACTTTTAAGTTTAATCAAGAGACATATCTCAATAAAGCATATAACCAAGAAAGAACCCACTCTACTCACTCATGCAGACTTACTGTAAGGTCACACTTAAAATTATTCACTTATCTGTTTCTGTGCTGTGACCTCACCCAAACAGGTTCCTCCAAGATCAATTGTAAATTTCGCTGTTTGTGAAGTTTTCCCAGACACACTCTGGTGTCCAGTGATACATGAATTCAAACAGCAGAGACAGTAGTTGCTCAGGTTCACTGCTGTGTCTGGGAGCAGTGCGTGTTTCTTTCTCTCTTTCTCTCTCTCCTGCACTGACCTGACCATGTGCTGCCTATTGTCTGTTCCTCTCCCTTTTAAAAGTGCTGTTGTTTTGGCTTATTTTCTCCAAAGTTACAAAACAATACAACAGTATGTAAAACAATAATGCTGATGCTGGAATTTGAGGAAATCACTTCTCCTCCAACTCGTAAAATACCTCAAAAAGAGCAGCCTGTTACAGCAGAAATATTTCTCGTCCTCCAACTTGGATTAGTTGAACTAGCACTTTGAAGAATATCCAAATTAAAAAATTATTAAGCCCAGAGGCATCACATTTTGGTCAATGCATTCTTCTTTTTTTGATGAAAAGTATAGTCAGAAGACAAGAATTAGAAGGAGCAACAATGAATGCTCATGTCAGTCCAACAAATCTTCTCTTTTTTGAAAATCTTCTTCTGTCATACAATATGGATAATAAGCATCCATCATCACCCCTTTTCCCAGCTGCATCCAGGTTTGCTTTTGCAGTTTAGAGAGTGAGGGCCTTTTTAAAATTCAGATCCCACAGTGAAATCAACCTTATCTGCCCTTAAAATGTGTTTACTTCTGCTGCACACATTTATGACTCGCTTACTTTGAATTAAGGCCCTTGCAACAGACAAAATGGGACTTTGTATTTCGATTTAGATTTCCCGCATGTGTGAATCACATCCTTTTCTTCTGTATTGGCAAATATGAGATCTTTCCGAAATGGGGCAGGGCATCAACATCCATATCCTGTCTGCAATTTCTAAAGAAATATGAAGTTGTGTTTGCTCTGCAAAAACATTTAAGAATACCTGCTCATTATGCCACTTTCTTGTTGTCTACTACTTAGCTAATTCAGTCAATAATTTGTATTTAATTAAATGAACATCAAATATGACCAACAGTCACTTATGAGAGGATTTATCTCATGTTTTTGAGAGGTGCATACAAAGAAAACATAGAAGATTGTTCCCCATTCACCATTCTAATCATCTCGACAAAATAATACAATCGTACGCTTCAGTGCTTTACAAATCTATGGCTTTATGCCTCACTGAGGTAACATGCTGGAAATTAAGTAACACTATTCCTGGGGTTGTCTCAAAAGTTAAAATTTTTAAAAAATATGAAGAATTTCCCAACTTGCCTGTGCTTAAAACGCAAGTTAACAGGAAGTACAAGCCAGATTTCTGTACTTAATGAGAATGATTATTTGTGACAAATAACTAGGTTCCTGCTGCCGGTAAATAATTATGAACTACTAGCATATAATTCTATTAATTAAAACTCTAACCTATTTATAAACATCCCATTCTACCCATACATACAGTGTTACGACAATGGGTAAACCCCTCGGCAATTTTAAACCCGACACACAGAGAAGCTGACCTCATTTAATTACAAGAGGCAAAGAACTATCCCAGAGGTCACCATTTAAAGTAAAAATTAACAATTTTATTCTTTAAGTCCAACAGAAAATACCAAAATCAACAACTCTTTACAATTCCTTGCTCTTAAAACTTATCCTTTACTTCCCACTCGACAATACTGGTCTGATAAATTCCTTCTTAAATTTACAGCAAAATCAATTTCAAACCCAGGTATAGTCTTTGGATGTCAAACTTTCTCTATAGATTCCTTTACTTTGATTTTGGTGTTCTGCTGCACAAATTTCTTACGTACAGGTACTTTTCAGAGAGTTATTCTGCTGACAGTCTGTTGCTTCTAGGCAACTCTTTGTAGTTCACCCTTTAACAGTTCAAAATGTCCAGTTTTATACCCCAAAATATCAGGCCATTTCATTGGTTTGATGTCCTCCCACAAAATCAATTGGATTTTGGTATCTGGGGTAAACTTTAAACCGTTTGGCTGAATTTGAATTTTGTTTTTGTTCCGTGGCAACACAACACCAACTATTTGTATCAACCAAATGATACATTTTTACCTTGTTCAGAACACCTTGCACTTCTCTAAGTCTGCGCCAGCTTCCACTCTCTCTTAAAGGTACAGTATATACCTTTAAGAGGCTGAACAGGCTGGAGCTGTTTTCCCTGGAGCATCAGAGGCTGAGGGGTGACCTTATAGAGGTTTACAAAATTATGTGGGGCATGGATAGGATAAATAGGCAAAGTCTTTTCCCTGGGGTTGGGGAGTCCAGAACTAGAGGGCATAGATTTAGGGTGAGAGGTGCAAGATATAAAAGAGACCTAAGGGGCACCTTTTTCACGTAGAAGGTGGTATGCGTATGGAATGAGCTGCCAGAGGAAGTGGTGGAGGATGGTACAATTGCAACATTTAAGAGGCATTTGGATTGGTATATGAAAAGGAAGGGTTTGGAGGGATATGGGCCGGGTGCTGGCAGGTGGGACTAGATTGGGCTGGGATATCTGGTCGGCATGGACGGGTTGGACCGAAGGGTCTGTTTCCATGCTGTACATCTCTATGACTCTACGTAAGGCATGGGTCCTATTGCAAATTGATATCTTTCTTGCATTTTCCCAAATATCTTCCCATGCCTCTGAGGAGACCTCAATGCCTAGCTCTCTCTCCCAAACTCTGCAAAGTCGATTGAACTCATCTGAGGGGACAGCCTCCCAATTGATGGTATAAAGTGCTGACTGAGCACTGAGAACCCCCCCTCTCTAAGTCAGATTTTTAGGGACCAGTCAGAAGTGTAGTCTTTATTTGAATAAAATCCCTAACTTGAAAATAAACAAAAGAGGTCCCTGTTAAATTGCTCATATTTTGAGCTAACTGATGAAAGGACATCATTGTGTCTCCCTCAAATAAATCGCCCATGCAAGATACACCCCTAGTTGTTTGAATCCTGAATCCATCCTCCCGGTTGAAAACCCGGCATATCCATTATAGATGTAAGAGAAGATGTTTTCCCAATATTGCCTTCCCTCTGTCGAAATGCCCTCCATGCTTTAACAGTACTGAGAGCTATTAGGTCATGGCAATATTCCCTAACTGTCCTCATTTTGCCCAGAAACAGGAAGTTCGTAAGGGAGCATCTTGCCTGAGAGGTTTCGATATCTAACCAGATTGAAAGAGGGTCCCCACAAGCCCAATCACTCACATAAGATAAAAGCGAGCTTAGTTGCTAGGTTTTAATGTCCAGGAGATCCACTCCTCCAATCTGTGAGACAGTTGCAGTTTAGCTAATTTAATGAGGGGCCACGTACGATGCCAAATAAAAGAACTGAACCAGTTGTTTAGTCTCCTGAATACTTGCTTATCAAAAATTAGGGGGAGCATCCGTATAGGGTATAACAAATGGGGGAGAATATTCATCTTAATAAGCACTATCTGCCCCAACCACAAGACCAGAAGTGCCTCCCATCTTTGAAACTCTTGTTTGATTCTGTCAAATAATTGAACAAAATTAGCTTTGAACAACCAATCCAGTGCTGGAGTGATGAATATGCACAAATACACAAAACCCCCACTTAAATGGGAATCGATATTTGCCCTCAAAACCCGGCACCTTCATAAGACCACCCATAGGTATAGCTTCTGATTTTGCAAGATTAGCCTTGTACCCTGAGAAGGTGCCAAACGCACTGACGCATTGTATCAGGCGAGGCACCAAAACTGCTGGACTTGACAATAAAAAGGACATCCGGCTACCGGCTGCCCATAAAAATGTTAAAATTGCATGATCGCACCCCATTGGTGATGACCGCAGTAAGAGGGTCACTGTAGAGAAACTTTACCCATCTTAGAAAGACTTTGCCCAAGCCAAACCGCTCTTGAGTATATAAAAGGTACGGCCACTCAACTTGGTCAAATGCCTTCTCTGCATCTCGAGACATCACCAATCGCTGTATTGACTAATGTTGACATTCTTGAATTACATTAAGCAGCATCCTAACATTATTGGAGGATCTGCAGCCCTTTATGAAGCCCATCTGGTCCTCTTTAACAATAGAAGGTAACACAGTCTCCAGCCTTAACGCAAGGGTCTTAGAGAGGATTTTAAAGTCCACATTTAAGAGTGAAATGGGCCTGCACAAAGCACAGTTCTCTGGGACCTTCCCCTTTTTTAAGAATAAGCGAAATATTGGCCTTTGTCAGAGAAGGCGGGAGACAATCATGGCTGTATGATGATTTGGAGATGCCGGTGTTGGACTGGGGTGTACAAAGTTAAAAATCACACAACACCAGGTTATAGTCCAACAGGTTTAATTGGAAGCACACTAGCTTTCGGAGCGACGCTACTTCATCAGGTGATTAAGGAGCGTCGCTCCAAAGCTAGTGTGCTTCCAATTAAACCTGTTGGACAATAACCTGGTGTTGTGTGACTTTTAACTATGGCTGTATGAGTCATTGAACATGTTGAGCATCAGGCCTGACAATATGTTCATAAATTCCTTATAGAATTCGCTGGGAAGTCCATCAGGATCAAGGCTGGTACAATTACAACATTGAAAAGGCATGAATGGGAAGTGTATATGAATAGGAAGGGTTTGGAGGAATATGGGCCAGATGCTGGCAGGTGGGACTAGATTGGGTTGGGATATCTGGTCAACATGGACAAGTTGGACTGAAGGGTCTGGTTCGATACTATACATCTATATGACTCTATGACTCTATGACCGAGGGCCTTTCCACTCTGAAGCTGCTTCACAGCCTCCTGCACCTTGGTCTGATGAGGGGACATTGAGAAAAGACTCTTGCTCAGGGGTCATGCCTGGGAGCTCCAGATCCTTGAAAACAGACTCCATTTTGGCCTGTCCATCCTCACAACCCTCAGATTGGTATAACTTAGAGTAAAATCTCTGGAATGCAGCATTAAGCTTTTTGGAATCACATGTTAGGTTCCCAGACCCTTCCCTAATTGACATGATGGCTTGAGGGGTGCTCCTTTTCCTGGCGAGATATGCCTCGCCTGTCACCATTCTCATATAACCTTTGTTTTGCAAAAGTAAGCTCCTTCTTTGCCGTCTGCATGAGCATGGAATTCAATGCAGACCGCAATGCCATCATCCTCTGTAGCTTGGCCAACGACGGTCTGACAAAGTAAGCCTTCTCAGCTGCCTTCAACCGGGCTTCGAGGAGACTTGGCTTCTTGCCCTTTTGCCGCTTCCTACAGGTAGAGTAGGGGATAACTAACCTCCTGGTATAGGCTTTGGCAGTTTTCCAAAGGACAGATGGGTTACTAACCAAGCCTGAATTAATGTCTCGGGACACCCGAAATTCTTCAGAGAAGTACTCCACAAACTTAAAGAGATAAAGGGATCCATTCACCAGTGCCTCAGACCCACTGTAATGTCCTTAATCTTAACTAACAGGTACACTGGAGCGTGGTCGGAGCTGGTAATATTACCAATCGGACAAGATGCCACCAAGTCCAGGGTTGCCACAGAGTCAAAAAAAAATCAATCCTGGTGTGACATCTGTGCAGATTGGAGGCAAACATAAAATCCCTGCTTGTAGGGTGAAGATGCCTCCAGAAGTCCACCAATCATAACTCCACACACAGATCCACTAATTGTTTAGTTTGTACAGAGGGTACCAAGGGGCCTTTGGGTAACCTGTCTACTGTGGAATCCATGAGACAGTTAAAATCTCCCCTTATAATGATATGCCGGGACTCGAGGCTAATCAATTTAGAGAACGCATTTACCAGTAATTTGAAGGGATGGGCCAGAGCTTTGAGAATTACAAACCTCCCGCGTGTGTCTTTAACACACTCCAGTAACTTAAATGGGAGATTCCACCGAACCAATGCAGCCATTCCCCTACTTCTGGTATTAAAAGATGAAAAGTAAACTCGATCAAAGCCATTCTGCTGTAGTTTCAAATGCTCCCTATCATCCAAGTGTGTCTCCTGTAACAAAGCATTATGCACCTTCTCCTTTCTAAGGCTCGCAAGTACCTTTTTCCTCTTAATTGGTGAGTGACCCCCCTTGATGTTCCAGGTACACCATTTAATCAAGTCATTAGCCGTAACCTTCTGCAGTAATATTTAAATTCCAGAGAGGAGAAACTCGAATTACCCAAGCCTTAATGTCGCAGCAACCATTGAACATAAAAACAACATAAACGAAAGCCACTACAGTTAACAAACCGACAAAGCTATCAAAGGCTATATACAACAAAAACAAAAAAAACAACATATAAAGTGCCAATGACGCTGAATAAGGGAACTCACCCCCTGCCGAAAGAGGGCATCTACACATCCCAAAACCAAACTTGCCATCCCTCTGCCAATACTGCAGCCAGGGCATTTAAATACCTGTACTCGGCATAAACTGTCCGTAAGTAGGGATTAGATTGGGTTGGGATATCTGGTTGGCATGGACGGATTGGACCGAAGGGTCTGTTTCCATGCTGTACATCTCTATGACTCTGTGACTCTAAGTAGGCATCTAGCCATCCCAACCATTTTTCCTCCTCCTAGCGAGAGCTGCAAATACTAGCAGAAAATGAAGAAGATGCACCATGGAATAGCAATGTGTATAAAGCAATTTTTTTTTGAAAAAGGGTAAATACTCCACCCATCCTTTAGTATAACTTAATTTAGAAATTGAAAGTACCACATCTCACCCGCTGCCAAACATATTTTAAACCAGATTATTACCAATTTAAAAAAAAGGAAAAGAAACCCCCAACTGGACTTCCTCTGTTTTTTGAAGAAAAAACAAAGAAAAACCCAAGCAACACCACTATTTGTAATTACTAAATTGTTCAGATTAAGTTAATTTGTCCACAAAGTTTCTTGCCTTCTCTGATGTGTCAAAGAGATGTCTGGATCCATCTAAGGTGATCTGAAGCACTGTTGGATACCTCGGAGAGTACTGGACTCTGAGTTCCCTAAGTCTTCTCTTAACACCATCACAGGATTTTCTTTTCTGGAACACCGCCACTGAGAAGTTCTGGAAGAATATGATCTTAGACTCCTCATAAATTAGGGCCTTTGGATCCTTCCCCTAGATTCTGGAAGCTTCCACGATTCTCTCCTTATCCCTACAATGATGAAACTGCACCAAAAGAGAACGAAGACACTGACCCAGACCTGACCTCCGCACTGTGACCCGGTGAGCCCTCTCGATCTTCAAGCCTCTCATGCCAGCCTTGAAGTTAAGGAATTTCAGCAACCAGTGCTCAATAAATTCCGCAAGCCGCTCACCTTCCTTACCCTCCAGCAGACCAACGATCTGAATACATTTTCTTCTGTCCCTGTTCTCAAGATCATCCACTTGGTCACACAAACTATGGACCTGCGTTTCCAGGGCTTGGATCCTATCCTTGGAAGAACTGGTATTAACTTCCACCACTGTGACTCTGTGTTCTACCTCATCTAGGTAAAAACAATGACTGTAGATGCTGGAAACCAGATTCTGGATCAGTGGTGCTGGAAGAGCACAGCAGTTCAAGCTGCATCCAAGGAGCTTCCTGATGAAGGGCTTTTGCCCAAAACATCGATTTCGAAGCTCCTTGGATGCTGCCTGAACTTCTGTGCTCTTCCAGCACCACTAATCCAGTTCTACCTCATCTTTCCTTTTCTCCAGGTCTCCCAGCTACTGTTCATGCTTCTGCAGTATGATAGAGATCGGGGCTAGCTTCTCCTTTATCTGCTTACCCAACATCTCCGGAGATTTCGTGAGCTCCTTCACCAGGAGGTAAATAATCGAGTCTGAGGATCCTGCAGGCTGTTTCGTGGGCCCAGCCTCGGATGCTCCTCCTCCCTTCTCCGGCAACCCTGGACAGCGAAAACCAACAATTTCTTGGGACTCCACATCCTTTCCAGAGTCCCAGGATATTGCGATGATCCGGGTTGGACGGGTTAGAAGTTCACCCCCCTTGTGCCGCAGTGTGGAGCTCTGCTACGCTATCTTCCTATATCGCCGCCATCTTGGATCCCCTTCCCTGGTACGTTAAAAACAGTTCTTTTCCCATTTTAAAAGTCAAAAGACATAAACATCAAAAAGCTACTGTCTTTGCAGTTGTTCTTTCTGATCAGCTGGAAAGAAAATTAGATATTTAATCATTCATTCCTTAATTACAGACTCCAATCATTTCCTGACAACAGATGTGAGTCTGATTAGTTTATAATCCCTGATTTCTCTCATTGATTTTTCATAACTAGTAGAATGACATGCAAACTTTGCAAATGTAAGACAATGTTTTTAACCTCAGCAGGTTTCACAGTTACTGTGGAAAGAGAAATATGGTTAACATGTCTTCAAAACTGAAACCCATTATAGCTCGGTGAGATGCTGGTAAATCCCATTTGCATCCTTTTTCATATTCAGTCATGGTATGTGGGCATCACTAGCTGAACCAGCATTTACTGCTCATTCCTAGTTGCCTCCGAGAAAGTGGTGGTGAGCTTCTTTCTTGAACCACTGCAGGCCATGTTCTGTGGGTGGACTCACAATGTTGTTAGGGGGGGAAATCCATTTGACCCATTTTGACCCAGCAAGGAGTTATTAACGGCACTGAGTTATTTCCTCTTGTGTAGGAAAACAGACAATGGGAACATAATATTAAAAGTAGAGGTGGGAAAGTTAGGCGTTAAATCAGAAACATGATTCTATGGACAGAGCAATAGAAATCTGGAATCTCTCAAAGGACTGTGGCTCGTGATTCAAATTGGTTACATGGGGAGAAAGTTTATCTATTGAATAAAAATACCAATGGATATAAAGTAATAATGGGTGAATAGATTTTCCAATGTACATCAACTACGATCTAGTTGAAAATTCTAAAAGCTTAATGGCCTGTTCATTTTCATGAAGCCCTGCATTTTCCTAATTTTAATCAGAATAAGTGACAGGTATATCACAAATATAGGTGCCAACCTCCTTGGCTTGCCTTTTCTCAAGTATTCGCTCCTTTTTACTGATATGTTCGGATAATCTCCTTTGATCTAATCTGAAACCAGAACAGAAGAGATTTATTTCTCCCTGGTGTTGAGTTGGAAGGGAGTTCTACATTCCTATAATCTACTGTGCTGTTAAAGCTTGTCAATTTAGAACAGAATCAAATGTTTCAGGTAATTTCATTCCACTTGTTTGCATTTTAAGGAATTTGCATACACATATTCACAGCAAAATCATAGGAACATTTGGCAAGCCAAGTACAATCCATTCCTGATGAAGGGCTTTTACCCGAAATGTTGCTTTTCCTGCTCCTCGGATGCTGGCTGACCTGCTGTGCTTTTCCAGAACCACTCTAATCTAAACTCGGGTTTCCAGCATCTGGAGTCCTCACTTCTACCTAGTTGATTTTAACCTTACTGCGAATCCTCTTGCAAGGATGCCTACCTTGAAGAAGTTCTCCTCTCTCCACAAGAATCTCAGTGAGTTTCTCTTTCACTGCACCCCCCAGGTAATCTCCTCTGCCCTGAAGTTCTTACTCTTTGCTACTTTCTCCCCAGCCCCACCCCCCCCCCCCCCTCCCATTTATCTCTCCACCCTGGAGGGTCCCTGCCTCCATTCCTGATGAAGGGCTTTTGCTTAAAACACCGATTTGCCTGCTCCTCGGATGCTGCCTGACGTGCTGTGCTTTTCCAGCACCACTCTAATCTAAATTCTTGGATCTTTACCTTCTGTTATGGTTTGCATTGAGCCTTTTGTACTGCTTTCTGTTTCTCAGGACCCCTGTTGAAGCCACCTTTTCTCGTGTGTGTGGCATTGGCATAGATATCTGTCAAATTCTACTTCCTAAGTAATTGAAATATAGATATGCTGTAATTTGTAACCAGGGCAGTCAATTTTTTTAAAAAACTCAAGAGTTTTAGTATTCATTGGTATCTTGCAAAGGCACCTAATTACTAATGTAGGATAACATGATCATTGCTTAAACATTTACTAAAAACTACGTGGCTATACTGATAAAAGATTAGGAGCATTCAGCTCCATGAGTCTGCTCCATCATTCCACAATATTGATGATGATATAATCGTAGCCTTGGTTCTTTAGCCCCACCTTCCTCCACCCCCTCCCCCGATAACCTTTGCCTCCCTTGTTAATCAAAGGATCTGTCTACATCTGTCTCCAATAATATTCAATGGCTCTTTCTCACTGTTCTCTTGGGAAGAGATTTCCATAATCTCATGATTCTCTGAATAAGAATTCTTATTTTCATGACACAGCCTAAATCGCTTATAAAAACAAGAAACACTCCAATTATAAGCTTCTCTAGTAATTGAGAACAGCCACGAGGAATGACAGGTGAGAATAGACATTATGAGTTGAACATAATGTTTTCTTTTGTGGCTAAGTCCAACCTATGTCAAGCTTTTTGGTGGGTTGTCTGTTGAGATGCCTATCTCACTGAGAGGATGATTGAGGTGGAAACCATCATGATATTTAAGAAGTATTTCAATGATCATCTAAAGTGCGACGGCAGGCCAGGCTGCAGACCAAGTGCTGAAAATGGGACTAGAGTAGGTAGGTGCTTGATGATTGGTGCATCCACAGTAGGTGGAAGGGGAGTAGGTGGAACAGTATAAATCCGGAACTCTCAGTCACTTACCTTCCTGACTTGGAAATATATCACTGGCCCTTCTCTACCATTGGAACAAAATCCCAGAACTCCCTCCCTATAGCCTTATGGGTATACCTACACTAAATAGACTGCAGCAGTTCAAAAAGGAGGCTCAATGTTATCTTCTCACAGGCAACTAGGGATGAGCAACATGTGTTGGTCCAGCAAGCAATACTCATATCCCATGAATGAATGAAACAACATATTTGACAAACTAGTCTGCTAATAAATGGGCACCCAGATCCATGATTCAATAGAATAGTATTTTCTGAAGGTGACCTTAGCGGCCTTTCTCAGGATATGTTATGGTTTCCCTTTCTGAGCAATATGAAAATGTCATGTTGGAGGTGACCACAGACTTCCAAGACCAAGGTTTCACATATGCACGCATTGAACAGAGGCTTACTTGCAGGAGCAAGTTCCAGAAACAATTTTAGTTACTTCTTAAAATTTTGTATTGTCTATTTCTATCTGTACAGTAATAAATGACCCTGCATAAATCCCCTCCTGTCAGAATCTGATCCATTTTTCTCTTCAAACCAGAATCAGAGAGGACTTTAATCACTATGGGTCTGTAATCTGAAATTGCCTTCCTCGTATATTTTGTGTATCCCAATATATGGACAATCTTCTTAGAGACAAAGAAACAATTAAAGAAGGGGAGAAAGTAAAAAGATAAAAACAAAAAGAATTGTCCCTGACTATTGTATAGTCAATTAAATATGTTTGATCTATTATCATTGTTACAATATGGGATATGGTTTTGAGTGTCTCCAGTCCGTGATGGCAATATCTCCAAGTCATCCATGTTGACAGGCTGGCACAGTCGAAGAGCTGTGAAATAAAGGCCCAGAGGTTGACATGTCTCTATAAAATTCTGAATGGACCATTAAACATCGCAAAGAAGTACATCAAAGTGACCAAGCTCAAACAGTTCATAAAAAGGAATCTTAACTCCAATGTGCTTCCTTTGCTAATGCCTTTTAACCAAGAACAATTAAAGACTTGGACAATCTTCCACAACTTTAATTTCCATGCCTACTAAAGACATGTCTAATGGCAATCCGTTGAATTTTTTATAGTGATGTGTGAGCATCAACTGTCCTCAGGGTGCACTTCCAATGAAAATTCCTTAGTGGAAAACTATTGAGGGAAATTTTACAACCCACCAAGTGCCAGCCAAGCTCTGTTAAATTTTCACTGAGCCTTTGCTCAGTACTTTTCAGTCCCAGCTAAACTGACTTACTGAAAAGGCATCAAACAGTTGCAGATTGTTATTGATAAACTTTACACTATTTTTTGTTGTGGTTCTGTTCGCCGAGCTGGGAATTTGTGTTGCAGACGTTTCGTCCCCTGTCTAGGTGACATCCTCAGTGCTTGGGAATCTCCTATGAAGCACTTCTGTGATGTTTCCTCCGGCATTTATAGTGATTTGTATCTGCCGCTTCCAGTTGTCAGTTCCAGCTGTCCCCTGCAGTGGCCGGTATGTTGGGTCCAGGTCGATGTGCTTATTGATTGAATCTGTGGATGAGTGCAATGCCTCTAGGAATTCCTTGGCTGTTCTCTGTTTGGTTTGTCCTATAGTAGTAGTGTTGTCTCAGTCGAACTCATGTTGCTTGTCATCTGAGTATGTGGCTACTAAGGATAGCTAACACCAATTAGCCACGAAACGACATGACCAGCTATCCTTAGTAGCCATGCACTCAGATGACAAGCAACATGAGGGCTCCCGAGCACTGAGGATGTCACCTAGACAGGGGACAAAATGTCTGCAACACAAATTCCCAGCTCGGCGAACAGAACCACAACAATGAGCACCCGAGCTACAAATCTTCACCCAAACTTTGAACACTATTTTTTATCTTGGATTTCTGATCCACCTTGATTTTGGTTGTTCATATAAAATAAACTGGATAAAAATGGTTCCACATTTATTTGCTGTGATGAGTATGTTTTATTCTTGGTAAATAGTTAAAATTGAGTGTTATCCTGTTGATTTACTTTGTTTCCCACTTCATGTGCCTTGATTTAAAATATTTTCAGTTTGTCTCAAAATCCTATTTGTTTTACTCATTATTCTACCAAAACATGAAGCATCAAAAACTGAAACTAAAAATAATGGTCACATTAAAGTTGGAATTATATTTGTATCAAATTGAAACAGCTATTCATAGCAAACTCTTCAAAATAATTTTTGCAGGTCAATTCATACAGTTACACCTTTACTTACACCAAGAAAATTAAGAAGTAAAACTAATCAGCATGATTTGATTTTTACTGTATATGACTAACAATCAACTTTGATTAGATTAGATTGCCCTTCAGTCCAACAAGTCCACACCGGCCCTCCGAAGAGCAACCCACCCAGACCCATTCCCCTACATTTCCCTCTGATAATGCACCTAACACTACGGGCAATTTAGCATGGCCATTTAACCTGACCTGCACATCTTTGGATTGTGGGAGGAAACCGGAGCACCCAGAGGAAACCCACACAGACATGGGGAGAATGTGCAAACTCCACACAGACAGTTGCCCGAGGTGGGAATTGAACCCGGGTCCCTGGCGCTGTGAGGCAGCAGTGCTAACCACTGAGCCACCTTGCCGCCTCACCCCATTCTCTCAAATAAATTCAATTAATTAACCATACATGACTATTTTGAATTAATTTGTTGAAGCCCACACAAAATTTGTAAGTCGATAGTGACTCCAATTTTTTTGCACTATCCCATTACCAGAAAATTCAGTTTGAAGAATATCAAATCAAGCTTTCTCGTAGTAAAGCAAGTATGCATGCTTGATCCATACATTATTCCGGTGTGGAATTTCATTCTGAAGTCGAAGTAGAATGGATAGTTGAAACGGGAAGGCAAAGAAGTACAAAATTACATTAAAAAGCATGTTATCCAACCGGAATTCTGTTTGTTTCCGGAGCCGGGTAACATTTACCAGGGATGGGTCGGGACTCCTGAACCTCTCTGCATATACGGATTACAAATCAGAACTGTTAAAACTTGGCTCCAATCCTGGACAACTGAATAACTTTAGATTGCATCTTTTAAGTTTTGTGTACAATGAACAGTTTTGATAATGTACCTCAATACGGCCGCAAGACAGAAGATTGTAGAGGAAAGCCCAGAAGTTATTTTGACACCACATTTATCATAGCTAAGGTTTTATTTGAGCTTAGATGAAGGCAAGAGTAAGAGAAATAGGATTTTAACTTGCAAATATTAAATGTTTAACCAATGATAGGAAGATAAAGACACAAAGGAACATTCTCTCTCCTGTGGGGATAGTGACAGTAAACTCTTGTTTAGGATCATAATCTTATCTAATTTTTTTTTAAATCAGGCCATTTATTTATCTAAATATTATTCATTTTGTATACGCAGCATTCTGAGGAGGCCTTAGCATTGAACAGTTTCCATTCCAAGAAACCTAAGAATGAAACTAAATTTTGGAGGGAATGTAATGCCTTATAGTCTTCTTATTGCACCAACTATAATCATTCCTGGATGATTTGGAAGTACAATCCGTATAACTCCCTAACATAACACTGCTCAGTACTCCCTGACAGGAGACTTTGCAGTTGAGTTAGACTGACACACAAGGATTTTAAAGCAAACTAGAACATTACAGTATTATTGAAAAACAGATACATTTTGTTGAAGGTTATTTTTGCACTCATCATGACAAAACATTTTAAATTTTAAACGATCACAGCAATGTGTACTACAGGAGTAAAGGATGCTAATTGGTTGCCAAATCAACTCTGATTTGATGAGACATTTTCACGGAGAAATTAATGCTTAACTAAAGGCTCCCCAAGGTGCTGAGTAATCCAAACAGATGCAAGGCTTGAATGTATTCTTTTGTTTTCAGAAAATGGGTATGACATGTATGAATGTATGTCACTTCTAGTAGATGTAAATGAGCCACATCATGGCCTTCACTTGTAATCCTATATTGGTCATTAGAGTAGATAGGATATAGAACATAGAATATAGAACAGTACAACACAGGAATGGGCCCTTTGGCCCATCATGTTGTACTGAGCATGACACCAGTGTTATGGACAAGGCCAGACCACTCAAAACATTCTTAAGCAGGCAGCCCAGGCTGTAACTTTGCTATTTGTTTCAGTATGTGTACAATGAAAATTACCCAGAGTAAGTTAGCGAGGTTGACTACCAGGTTTTAAGACAGGCAAAAAATGTATTCACAAAATTATGGAATGAAACGCAAAAAACAGAATATAGAATACCCACAGAACTCAGTCTATCCAAACTAAACTTAATTATGCTGTTCTGAAAATACACAAACTTCCCAATAAACAAAACCCTTTAAACACTGAGTAAAAATGAAACAGAGACTTACAGGTTGAAGTTAGAAAGGCAAGAGAGAAAGTCTAGCAGCCTGTTTCCACACAGCCCACAGCTGAACTGATTCAAACAAGACTTCACCTTTTAAGACTGACAACTCCCCTTTCATTATACAGGTCACTTCTAAACATAAAAGCTTTAGCCTAAAGTCTCACTTGTCTACATGTTTAAAAAAGGCCTCCCAATACCGTTTCATCTCAATACAACTTTCGAAGCCAGGACATAGCATCCTTGAGAAAAGATATAGCTTTTAGAAAAAGGGACCAGCTTTGTGACACCAGATTAGACTAATCCGTTCTGCCTGCCTTTGATTCATATCCCTTCATTCCTTCCATATCCGTGTACTTATCTCAAAGTCCCTTAAATGCCCCTGTCATATCTGCCTCCACCACCCCAGGCAGCGTGTTCCAGACACCTACCACTCTCTGTATAAAAAACTTGTTCCTCACATCACCTTTGAACTTCCACCAACCCCCCCACCTTAAATGCATGTCCCCAGTTTTAGACATTTCAACTCTGGGAAAAAGAGATTCTGACTGTCAACCCTATCTATGCATCTCATAATTTTATTGACTTCTGTCAAGTCTCCCCTCAGCCTTTGCTACTCCAGAGAAAGAAACTTGAGTTTTTTCTAGCCTCTCCTTATAGCTCATGCCCTCTAACCCAGGTAATATCCTGGTAAACCTCTTCTGCACCAAGTCCAAAGTCTTCATGTCCTTTCTATAATGTGGCGACAAGAATTGAATGCAATACTCGAAATGTGGCCTAATTAAAGTCTTAAAAAGCTGCAGAGTCGAGAGTGTGGTGCTGGGCTTAAGCCCAAAATGTCGATTCTCCTGCTCCTCAGATGCTGCCTGATCTACTGTGCTCTCACAGCACAACACTTTCGACTCTGATCTCCAGCATCTGCAGTCCTCACTTCCTCTTAAAAAGCTGCAACATGATATCCTGACTCTTGTACTCAATTCCCCAGCCAATAAATATAACAAATGCATTCTTTACCACCATATTTACTTGTGTGGCCACTTTCAGGAAGCTATGGACTTGACTCCCTCAAGATCCCTCTGTACATCAGTGCAATTCAGGGTTCTGCCATTAGCTATATACTTTTCTTGAATATTTGATCTCCCAAAGTGCAACACCTCACACTTCCTTGGATTAAACTCCGTCTGCCATTTCTCTGCCCATACCTGCAACTGATCTACATTCTGCTGTACCTTTTGACAACCTTTTATATTAGATATTAACACATTCAAGATTATTCAACAAGTGTTGTTTAATCACAGTCAATACTGTATTTTGTGTTTTACCAGCATGATCCTGTTGAGTACAGTCTGCTCACGCCAACAATGAAATGCTTCCATGATGTTAAATGTCTGGTGGAAAGGACGACCCTTTGGACTTATTGGTGGAAAAGGACATCCATTAAGCCACTGCATTGTAGCAGTATGAAATAGCTTGCTTAATTTTTGAAATTCTTAATCTACTTTTCTTTTCCAAAGTACTTTGACATATACTAAAAACTTTTCAAGTCCAGTTTAACAGCTTTGACCAATTTGCATCTATATACTGCACAACGGATAGTATTCTGATCAGAATATCCTGTGTTCTGCAAGATAGCTTTGATTCACTCTATATCTGCATGTGCTTCCAAGGTGAGCAAGTGGCTAACGACCTATTTAAAAGATTGAAGTTAAGGCCAATATTGTAGCACATGGAGCCATACAAAACCAGTACTTGACTGATGAAGGTAGGCTTACAACAGAGAGGAGGAGGAAGTGAGAACTGCAGATATTGGAGATCAGAATCAAAAAGTGTGGCGCTGGAAAAGCACAGCAGAATCGATGTTTCAGACATAAGCTCTTCATCAAGAAATTTTGATTCTCCTGTCTTGCTGTGCTTTTTCGGTGCCAGATTTTTCAACTTACAACAGACAGGAATCCATCAGTAAATTTCTCGACCAGCAAAAAGAGAAAGAAGAATGCATTGGACTGCTCCATCTCAAAAGTGAATTTGAGTGTAGGATTGATTGCCTTAAAGTGCGTAATTTGAAGAAACTAATTTATGTAAGAAGTTGGTTATGTCCTAATGTTCTTTGTTGATTTTATTTCATTAAGGTGCAATGTTCTACCATGGTGCTTATCTTTTAAAAACATTGCTAAGAGCCTGTAAAAGTTGGTCACTCAGGAATCTCATCAGTTCCTTAATAAACTGCAATCTACTCTTGGGGAGAAATTCAATAATAATTTTCAGATATACTTTGCTACAGGATTTAAATAAACAATCCTCCACAAGGTCTTGCCATAAGCTAAGTAAAATTAATCATCTCACATAGCTTTAGAGCCATTTTATGAAACATATTGAGCACAATAAGGTTGAATTATACATTTGGAACTGAATGGTTTCTAAAATTGTTAAATATAATTTTATACACGACATAAAAGGTAAATGATATATAATCATTTCGCTGATGCCTTTACATATGCAAGTATTTTCTCAGTGAATTTAACTACAGCTGCCTCATGATGAAACATTGTGCTATGTTTTGTTAGCATAATTAGAAATACTGGCTTGCCACAAACTGTTTCACCATCTGCCATTCATTTTGTTAAATGCTTCCACAGCTGCATCAGAACCATTCTGCAGCCTCAGCTTCCACTGAGCTGTGAAATTGGAATTGCAAACAGAAATATAAAATTTCCATCCATTTTCTTAAGTCGAAAATTGAAGATTGGAGTGAATAAAAGAAAGACTGCACCTTGTTATCCTTGGCAGAATTAAGAAAGTTACAAAGTGCTTTATCATATGATCACGTAATCACTATCACGGGCAGCATAAAGGACTTTCACAGAGAGTACAGCCGCTGAGTGAACCATAGAATCCCTACAGTATGGAAACAGGCCATTCAACCCATTGAGTCCACACTGACCCTCCGAAAAGCATCCCACCCAGAATCACTCTCTGCCCCATTCCTGTAACCCTGCATTTCCCATGGAGAAAAGAGAGGACTGCAGATGCTGGAAATCAGAGTTGAAAAGTGTGGCGCTGGAAGAGCACAGCAGGTCAGGAAGCATCTGTTGAGCAGGAGGGTCAATGTTTCGGGCATAAGCCCTTCATCAAGAATGTTGGGGGGAGGTTGTAGGGGAGAAAGGGGGCTGAGAGTAAATAAGAGGAGGGGAAGGGGGGAAGGTAGCTTGGAAGAAGATGGGTAAATGCAGGTGGGGGGATGATAGTGATAGGTCAGAGTGAAGGGTGGACAGAAAGGTGAGAAGGATTCAGCTAGCCTGCACATCTTTGGACTGTGGGGAGAAACTGGAGTGCCTGGAGGAAACCCATGCACACATGCAAATTCCAGACAGACAGTCGCCCAAGGCTGGAATCAAACCCGGGCCCTGGCAATGAGGGAGGATTTGAATCCGGAATCCAGCCATTTCGCCATCATTTTAGAACGGACATTGAAGAAAGCTCTTCCAGTGAATATCAGGCGTAGACAGAATCTTACCAACCTCGAGGAAATTTACATATCTTTGGTTTTGAAAAGCCCCTGAAATAAATTTTTGCTCATCAGTCATTGCAAGTGTGTTTCTTTATGATTTCCCAAAAAAAACTTTCTGAAGTTTTTAAAGAAAAAAATCTATAATCCAATACAAACTGCAATTATGAAGTCTAAATTATTTATGAGTTAACATGAAGAATTCTTGGAATAGGAAAACAAGCCTTCCCCTGAAACACAGAAACATAGATAGCTGGAGCCTATTCCATCATTCAATATGATCATGGTTCATATTTGCATATATATGTATTATTTATAATGCTGTCTTTCCCTGTATATATTATATATATATAAGTTCTGCAAGTATGTTCCTTTTGGGGAAAAGATGCATAAACTTTCACACACGAACAGGAGGCTTTAAAGTGAGGCATCTAATTAAATTTCAGATCATTTTCATATATTCAAAACCAAAGACTGAACAATTGCTGTGAGTCAGGCTGATTTGAAATGGACCCACCAGGAAATAAATAGATTATCTACTGAAGCGCAGTTCAGTGCCAGATGGCACATCCACAAATAACAACGACAAGAAATTATCGGGGTGAAAGCGTTTTTGTGATGCTTCTTGTGATCATTTTTCAGACTCAGCGTCCTAATGTATGATCATAATCAGGATTAACTGTTCTCTTTGAGCTTCAGTAACATTTAAATAGATTGATGAAAGGTTCTGGAATTACTGAAATGCCAGTAATTGAAAAGACTCCAAGCTTCAGCAAGTTTATCTGCTTTGTAGCTGAACCATACAGACAGGAGTGTACAGGAACTGTTCAGAGCTCATTTCTGGATCAGGGGAGCCACAGTTGCCTTTAACTTCTTGGGTCCAAGGAAGGACAAATTTTCTGAGGGTTGCTTTTAGCACTATCAAGTGACCCTTGTTGAAATGATGTGTTTGCATGAATTACAGGATAGGTAGGACCTGTCCTTTGCCACTTATTGTGCTTAACTAGTTTGCTTGCACTTTCTTGTCTGGCTCACAGATGAACAGCAGATTCAAACAAGATGTCAGCAATAATTAATGATAGACAAGAAAAGAAATGTAAATGTGGAAACTACGGAAGTATTAGAAACAAAACTGAAAGCAATATTTTGGAGTAAATATGCTCGAGATTTCAGCACGTACATTTATTACGCAGTCTGCAATTTTGCATTTCAGAGCGATAGTGATCTTAAGTCAAATGGGCAAACATCCAGCAATGAACACCTCATTCATGATTTGAGTATTTACCCAGAGCAAGAAACATATGTCAGGCCAAAGCTGTAATATATGCAAACAACTGGCTGTTAAGCCTCAGGGGGATTCCACATTGCAATATATTTGTTTGGAAACAATTTGTGGTCCTGTTATCACACCCAGTTTGTCAGTGAATTTGAATAACACAAAAAAAAAGTGACATGAAGAGAAAAACAAAGTGTGTTTAAAAGGAAATTCAAATGGGTTCAGGTGAAATTAAGACATGAGAAAAACCAAAATATTAGGTTTCACTTTTACAAGCTATTGCATGAGTCTATAAGTTTCACAGTGTTGAAATGTGTGAGTGAACAGAGAGAGCTTGATGCTCAGGTCTACAGATACTTAAGATCTGCTGAGCGAATTGCAAGGATGATTGAAAAAAGCATATGGATTATTGAGCTTATAAATAGAGGCATCAGATGTAAAGGCAAACAAATCATTTTGAAACTTAATAAACCATTGATCAGACCTTAACAAGAGTATTGTTAACAATTTTGGGAGTCACAGGAAAGATACACACATGATAAACAGTACATTGGAGGTTCAACAGGAAGTTACCAGAAAGGACGGATGCCAATTACAAGAAAACGAGTCAAAAGTTATATATTTCAAGTCCAGTGACTCTGCTTCAGAACTCTGATGCTGCTAGACCTACTGAGTCACTCCAGAAATTTCTGTTTATGTTTCAGATTTCCAGTATCTGCAGTTCTTTAATTTATTGAAAAGTTTTCCTTTGAATAAAGCAAATTAAGAGTTACTTTAAGTTTCATAGAGGTTTTCTGAATGATGAGGGGTTTAGGTAGTGACAGTGTAAAACAATTAGCAAGTAGATCAGCAATGGAAAATCTATTTATAACATCAATATCAAAATATTGAGCAGAAGATGAGGAGAAATCTTCCACACTGAGAGTTGTCAGAAAATTAATCATTAGATTACGTGAAGAAGTGACAAAACTAAATTGCAGCTTAAAAGGATATGGAGATGGAAGCCAAGGGTTTGGGACAAATAACAAAAACAAAAGATACTTAACATTCAGTAACGTTCCCTTCACTGAATCCTCACCTATTAACATCCTTAATCATACACCAAACTGAACTAACCATAAAAATACAGTGACCATAAGTGAAGGTCAGAGGCTTGGAACCCTACAGGAAGTAATTCACCTCTTGTGAAGTAGGAGATGGTGAATAGAATGTGTATTTGGTGGTCAGGTCAAATTGGAGGTGCGGGCGGTCATATATTTGGACTGGAGGGTGCTTCAGGGCATAGTTAGTGAAATTCACAGAGTGCCAGGGTGTGTCAGAGAGTGTCAGAGCATGTCAGAGAGTCACAGACAGTGTCAGAGATTCACAGAGAGTCACTGAGAGTGTCAGAGAGTCACTGAGAGTGTCAGAGAGTCACTGAGAGTCACAGACAGTGTCAGAGATTCACAGAGAGTCACAGAGAGTGTCCGAGAGTCACAGAGAGTATCAGAAATGCACAGAGTGCATCAGAGAGTGTCAGAGAGTCACAGAGTGTCAGAGAATCACAGAGGGATACAGAGAGTGACAGCGAATGTCAGAGAGTGGATGGCTTGAAGAGCGAGTCGGAGAGGAGGGATCAGTTTCAGAGTCACCTAAGTCAGACTCATATTTTTCCATCTCCCAAAGCCCTGTCCACCATCTTCAAGGCACAAGTCAGGAATGTGATGAATATCTCCTATTTGCCTGGAAGAGTGCAAGACCAGAAATGCTCGAGAAGTTTGACAGTCATCTAGGACAAAGAGCAGCCTGCTTGATTGACACCACATTGACAAACATTCAGTTGCTCCAACATTACTGGTCAGTTGCAGCAGTGTGTAGCACCTGCAAGAAGCAATGTGAAAATTCACCATGGCTCCTTAGACAGCAGGTTCCATATCCACAACCATTGCCATCTAGAAGGATAAGGCAGATTCATGGGAACACCACCAAATGCAAGTTTGCTTTTAAGACACTCACCATCTTAACTTGGAAATCTATTGCCATTCCTTCGGTGTCACTGGGTCAAACTCCGGGAAGTCCCTTGCCAACAACATGGTGGGTGCCGACTACACATGGACTGCAGCAGTTCAAGAAAGCAGCTCAGTACTTCCTTCACAAGGACAACTAGGGATGAGTAATAAATGCTGGACCAGCCAACATTGTAGACAACCCATGAATGACTTGAAAAAAAAAAGCAGGAGTAGACCATTCGGTCTGTGATATCTGTTTTGCTTTTTGGTATGGCATAGTTAATCTTTTTCTGCCACTCCCCATATTTCTTTATTCCCTGATATTCCTCCTCTTTCACTCTTAAATATATTCAATGATAGAGAATCCAAATTTTAAAAATTTACAACTCTTGTGTGATGTAATTCCTCCTTATTTTATATACCCAGCCTCGGTTTGAGAATCTTTCTCTTCAAGATGGAGCACTTAAGAGTGTTATGACATGGCAGTGAATGCCTCTGCTAATTAAACTAAACACCCAGAAAAGCTCCCCTCACCTCGTATGAGTGACAGAGAACTCTCAAATTCTGTTATTTAAAGAAAATAATATCAATTTATTCTTTAATTCAAAAAGCAAACATTAAACAACTATTCACAACTTTAAGCCCCCCTTTCTCTTAACTGCTTATTACCTGCCTCCAACCCTACAAAAATATACTGTTCCAATAAAACACTTACTAAAATTACATGAACTTAATTTCAAATCCATACATGCAGTGTCTTTCTTCTTCTGGCTGAAGATCTCCCTGGGTCGTCTTCTTTCTTTTTACTGTGAAGATGTTTCGTATGAAAAGGTTCCTTTGATACATAGTGTTTCAATGTCTTGTGTTTCTCTCTCTCTGTCTCTGTCAATGGAAGTTGCTCTGTCTGATTTTCAATATGCCTGCTTTTTTATATCCCCAACATTGGATCATCTCATTGGTTCAATGTTGGCAAAACAAAATCAATTGAGTTTTCGTATCCTGGGGCATACTTTAAACTGATTGTTTAAATTCAAATTGTTGCCAAAACAGCAACCAACTCAGGTATCTATTTTACTGCCAACTATTGCATATTTTCAAATTTCCAGGACACTCTGAGACTGCTCTTGTAAGCTCTCAGGGCAGAACAGCATTCACTCTCTCTTAAAAGTACAACACACACCTTCAACTCAATAATAAGGGTGAAACCAACAAAAGAATCACAGAAGAAACATTTTATGACCCAACGTTCAGTTTCAGACTGTCAATGCATTAAATCAATCTTATATGGAGTCTAAATTATATTGAAGGTTAATGAAATTTAATTTCTCAGATATTTTTCTCCCCAGTTCATTTTTTGCACATATCATTCCCAGATCACACTTCATCGAACTGATGATGACCAAATCTAATTCTGCAAAATTGACCCCAACTGGGATGAACAGCAATCTATGTTCAAGAGATATAGTTGAACATCTGATAAAAGCAACCCAAGTTCATATTGGATACTTAACAGATGAGGCTTCTTCAATTACCAAGTTGTAGTTTTACTTTATTGGTGTGGAACAATAATGGCATCCAGGTAGACTTAAGAGCAATAAAATGCAAGTAAGACAAAATAAGGAGTTGCTTTTGCAATACGTAATGACAGAATTGTTTAGCATGTACATATAGGAGATGTAGAGGTGAAAAGTATGGTGCTGGAAAGGAGTCACAGCACATTAGGCAGTATGCAAGGTGCAGGAGAGTCCTGATGAAGGGCTTATGTATGAAACATCGATTCTCCTGCTCCTCAGATGCTGCCTGACCTGCTGTGCTCTTCCAGCGCCACACCTTTTGACTCTGACTCGTCAGCACCTGCAGTCTTCATACTCTTCTAATACAACAGATATAGCCAAATTATCAAATGTCTCAAATAAGTGTGTTTCTACTTCAAATTAAAAGCTAAGACAAGATGAATAAAGAAGTAAAATTGAACCCTTGATTTCCATCTGTGTTATTTAATGTCATTTAAAAAGCCTACTATCTCAACATACTGTGACATTATAGTTCTTAACCCTGCACTATACAATGGGCTGAATTTGCCTAATATTTGACAAGATGTTAATTTCAGGGAATTTCTCTCCATGAGCTTTAGTAAGATCGCTCATGCAATTTTACAGTGCACACTTTATTAGGTATGCACCAGGTCTTCACAGCACCACTATCATGCCACCTTATGCTCACTGGCAGGAGGAGTGCTGGCTCCTGTTGAAATGCTATGGCATTCCTGCCAATGATGCCTGTAGCTAAAAGCCCGCTGATCACTAGTTGGAATGTTGCCAGCCAGGAATTGGACTTCACAGTTCCAGAGTGAGAAGAACTGTATCAGAGATGGGCATACAAGTACCGAATAGGAGTTGACCGTTCACTCCCTCAGGCCTCCTTCAGACTGATTCAGGCTGTAGACACCAGTGCTTTTTTTCTCAATGACATTTTCTGTGGCAGCACAGTTCATACTGTGTACATGCTGCCAATGTGTTCACGTTTTGTGTTCCAGTGTCACAAGTCAGCTGGTATGTATATTGCCCTTGTTGGCTAGCAGCCACATGTTGGTCTCTTGTGATAACTCACTGTTGGTACAGTGGACTGGCACATAATTTGGTACATGTATCAGGACTGGTGCTGCCAAATATGCAAAAGATATATTAAAAAGACACAAAATAAATCGTCCCCATCTTTCCACTGTTAGCATTCTGCATGGACTTTCATGACAGTATGTTCCACTTTTCCATCAGTCCTAAAATTCCCTCACTCTCCATGGCACCTTGCCATACAATGTGTAACATTTGCCTTTTTACTTCTTGCCTCCTCACTGTCCAAGACTCAAACACAAATTCCATGTTAAGCAGCATTTCACTTGCGTATTTTTCGATCTTATATATTGTATCACTGTTCACAATGTGGTCTTTTCTCCAAAGGCGAGATGATGCAGAGACCTTATGTCTGTTTGTGGAGCATCTTCTCCGTGCCCATAGGACTGATTCTGATCTTCCAGTCTCTTTCCATTTCGATAAACCACATCATTCCCACTCCTAACATTTTGATTATTGGCCTGCTATAGTGTTCCAATGAAGCTCAGACTAGCTGGAGGAACAACACCTCATTTTCCACTCAGTTCCCCAGTTTCAGAGTATGACTTATGCACATCATTTTTCTTACAACTCCTACTTGCCTTATTTATGTCTCATTGGTTTTACTCTCAGTGAAGGAGATCCATTTTCTCCTTTCCAAACTGAGCATTCACACCTACCTTACATCTCTACCACTCCTTTACCAGCAGTATCACTGCCTTTGCTTCTGCTCTGAGTGCACTCACCATCTATTTTACTTGCTCCTCTTACCATCAGTTTCCAGCTCCTTTCAAATTCAAAGAAGGATCATCCTGGATTTGAAATGTTAACTCTGTTTGTCTCGCTACAGACACAGCCAGACCAGCTGAACTTCTTTCATTCTTCCTGACAAGATGAACATCCTCACATTTTTCCTCTGCATGCTCCATCTGCCTTTTTTTTTTACACTCATTCAACCTATCTATCTATTTGCATCCTCTTTATGTCCTCTTAAGAAAATGCTTTCCTACTGGTGGCAACAGATGTGCACATTCAGTGGATGGCCAGACCAAATTGCATATAGTGCCCAGGGATGTGCAGTTTGGGTAGATTAGCTATGGGAAATACAGGGTTACAGGGATGGTTCTGAGTAGGATACTCTTTGGAGGGTCGGTGTGGAATCGATAGTGTCTACTCCCATACTGTAGAGATTCTAGAATTCTATGATACTATATCTTTGTGCCATCTGCAGTTTGGTAAGTATGCCTTTGCTCCCCTCACCAATCAATTATAAAGAGCTGAGGCACCATCATGACCCCATCTTTGAACTCATTACATCCTGCCAATCGAAAGAGATCTATTTATTCACGCTCTCAGTTTTCTTCAGCTAACTAATCTTCTATCCATGTTTATATGTTACTCCGGCACAATTTGTGCAATTTTTTACATGATATTTTGTCAACTGTTCCTTGAATTTAAAAGTTTAGTACATGTATAGGCTTGCTTTAATCCACAATGCTTGTTAATCACTCAAACAGCTAGAATAAATTGATTAAACTCAATTTCCCTTTGATAAAACCAAGTTGACTCATCTCAATTACCTTGATTTATACAAAATTCCTAGCTGTAGCATCTTTAGTGATCGATTCTAACACCTTCCCGAAGTGAGACATCAAGTTAACTGTCCTATAGTTTTCTGTTTCTCTCTTCCTCCCTTTTTGGATGTACTCATATATTGCTACAAAACTTGGGCTAAATATGGACACTTCCTCAAGACTTTGAGAAAGTACCATCAACACTGCTTGAGATGGAACATCTGCGTCAGCTGAGAGGGCAGTCATACCAACTGCTTTTGGAATATTGTAAGCTGTCTTGGGCCTCGTATCTAAGGAAGGACATGTTGGCCTTGGAGAATGTATAGAAGAGGTTCATAGGAATGATCCCGGGGACAAAGGGTTTGTAATATAAAAGGTGGTTGAGGACTATAGGCCTGTACTTGATGGTGTTTAGAAGGAGGAGGGGGGAATCTCATTGAAACTTACAGAATATTGAGTGGCCTAAATAGAACAGATGTGGAGAAATTGTTTCCACTGGTAGGAGAGATGAGGATCTGGGTACACAGCCTCACAGTGAAGGGATGACCTTTCAGAACTGCGAAGAGGAGGAATTTCTTCAGCCAGATGGTGATAAATCTGTGGCATTCATCAACACAGAGAACTGTGGAGGTCAAATCATTGAGCATATTTAAGACAAAGATAGATAAGTTTGTGATTAGTAAGAAGATCTGGGTTATGGCAAGAAAGCAGGACAATGGAGTTGAGAAATGTATCAGCCATGATCTGAAGGGCAAAATGGCCTCATTCTGCTCCTGTATCTTATGGTCTAAGGTCTGCTTCAAGATGGCCATAGCAACAGCATTGAGACTATGCTCATCCGAAATCAACTTGGTTGTACTTGCCATATACTTAGGAGTTCTAACTTCCAAAACAAGCCATCTTCACCCAACTCAAGGAAGGCGCTCAAACAGAAGAGGACTAAGGAAGTGCTTCAAAGAGTCCCTGAAGGCCTCCCTCAGAATTTCAACTTGGGTGTCAATGCGTGGGAGATGCTTGCTCAAAAGAAACCAACTTGGAGGAACCCCTTGTACGAAGGGATACAATTCTTTGGGAACAGCTGGAAAGAGGCAGTATGGGAAAGGAACCGGAGATTAGAACAATAGCAATTTCAGGTCAAGGACCAATTCCAGCTCCCAGATACACCTGCCAAATGTGTAGTCAGAGATGTAGCTCTAGGATCTGGCTCATCAGCCACTCAAGTGCCCACAGAACCCATGACCAGTTACACAGAATTTCCTGAGTGGGACATCATACTTTATTAGCGTGTGATTGCCAATGATTATAGTTGTACTTTCCAGTCTAATGGAGCCATTCCAGAATCTAGCAAATTTTGTAAAATTAAAAACAATGCATTTACTCCCTCATTAGCCACCTATTTTAAAACTCTGGGATGAAGACCATCAGGACCCAAGGACTTTTCAGTCCATTAGGTTGCTAAGTAATGCTTCCCTGGAAATTGTAATTACGCTAAGTTCCTCTCTCACTTCTGCCTCCTGATTTACACTATAACTGGAAGTTATTTTTGTTTACTCTCTCGTGAAGACAAAAGGCAAATATTTGCTCATTTTATCAGCCATTTCTTTACTGTTTGCTATGATCTCCACATTAATTCCATTTTATAGGTCAACACTCAATTTACTTGTTCACAGTACAGTCCCTTTCTTAAGTAGCTGTCATTTCTCTTGCCAACAATTACATTTCTAGCTAGCTTCTGTTCATACTTATTGAGGTTGATTAATCTTTTGCACAATCTTTGCTTTCTTTATATTGCAACCAATCATCTGACTTACTATTCATCTATTTGATTTTTCCTTAAGTTTGATACTCTTTAACTTCTTTAGTTAACCACAGATGTTGGGTGCTCTCCATAGAATTCTTTATCATGATATTACTTATTCTGAATATTCTGAAATATCCCTGTAATTGTCTGCCATTGCTTCCCCGCAGAGTTACCCCTTAATCTAGTATTTCAACTGGCTCAGCTATCAGGCCCATATTTTCTCTTATTAAAGTTTAAAGTACTGATCTAATTTCTTTGAAATTGATTGAATTTTACAATCACATTATTATTGGTGCTAGATATGGGTACCTTTACACTGAGCTCATTAATTAATCCTGTCATATTATATAACAGAAAGTCTATTATAACCTGCTGTCAGTTTGGTTCCAGAATGTGCAGCTATAAGAAGCTATATTGAAAACTATTTAAGCAGAACCTCCTTCTTTGTCCTTCCTATGTCATTGGTACCTATATGGACTACACCAATAGGATTCTCTTCCTCTTATCCTAAGTTTCTGACCATCACTGAGGAGATACTGTGAACTGTGGCACTGGATCGGCATCATGACTTTCCGGACACACTCTTAGCTTTTGCCATCACTTTGCCACCCTCTATGATCACTACATTCCTTTATTCTTCCTGCAAAAAACTGTATGCTCAAAAATGTATTTAATGATGTTATTGTTTTGTGATATGTACACTCATTTTATATAGTGCTTTAGTATTCTATTACCACATCAGCGCTCCTATTTTCAGTTCAGTTGTATACAAAATGCAGAGAGACATGAGTTTTGGAGACGGAAACAATTATTCAGAATTTGTGCTTCAACTGGACAAGTCATCTATCCTGTTTGATTCACCTTGTAAATGTTGCAAATGAAAACAATTGCCTCTTGACGAAGATATCAGTGATAACAAGTGGGGAATAGAAAATGCTGTGCCTTCTGAGGTAAACCACATGTTGACATTTCTTCTATATTCTCCAAGGGGGACATATCTAAATTGCAGTGATTTAAACAGCTTACTTCCTTTGTATCTCAGAATTGCAGATGGATGCCGATTATACTCACGACTGTGGAAAAGGCCTTTATTTTTGGAATTATTAACTGAAATGGGAATTAAACTGTAATAACTGAAAAAACCAGCAGAGTTTTGCAACTTGAAAGCCAACCATTGGATGTTCATTAGCTGTGCAATACAATGTTATTTTTGAAGCAGTAGAAGAATTCAAATTGAGGACATTCTGATGACATCATCACTGATTGGTTAAGTTGCAGAGTGTTCAATGCAAGGACGTCAAGAGAGTAAAAAGATTCAGAATCTGCAGACAGAAAGCATCTATCTTTTTCTCTCTTTCTTTCTCTCCATTTATCTATCACGCTCTCCCAAGTGGAGAAAAGATAGAAAAGAACCAAGAATGCATAAAAGAACAAACTCTAACTCAAGAAAAGGATTAGGTTCAATGTATTGGCTACTAAGTGAAAGAATCACTTTCACTTTACAGATAAAATCAAAAGCACAGTGAGAAAATAATATTGCTTTTTGTTGTCTGGTCTTCCAAGTTTAACATATTATTTAATCATTTTCCACCCATATATATGTTAAACCATTCCTTTGTTTGTGTTAATCACGGTTATATGCATGTTGGATTTCACAGTGGTATTATTTAAGTTGCATTGTAGTAGATTAGAAAATCTTTCTTTTCCCTGCCCTTGTTAAAGTTAAAAATGTTATATTAAATAGAGGTTTTTTTTACTCTCATTGACAAAACCTGGTGTGAATTGCTTTTGTCCTGAATAGCAGTTAGTCAGACAAATGGTTCATTTTTTGGAACTCTCATTACACTTTCATACATTTATATATTTTGTGACAGATGGTAGAATATTGACTATTGATGCACACTTCCCAATTAAGCCATGAAAACTACTGAGTAGTGGTAATACGTTGACTGAAAATAATTTCTTACACTTCAATACGTGAGTTGTCCAAATACCCATCTCAGCCTTGAGTGCAGGGAATCAATCTTACTTATTAGTGTATTCGGAGAATGCCATATTTTTAAGACTTTGTCATATTGTAAATTGTTAATACACCAACTCTGATACTTGTATTGAATTTCTAAAGTTTTCTCAACCCAACCAAAACTCTCATTTCATTACAATACTTTCAAATTAGAAATTTATTGGAAATTTGTCAACAATGAGACATTGAGCATATTTAACTTCTCTATGAAGTCTCCCTGCTTTTTGTTTAAAAAAGGAACCGTTTGCGAAGCTACAATGTATCCTGCTAGATAGATAGCTTCAAGATCTCAAAAGAGTTTCCTATCAGTACAGAACCAAGTTCAAAAGCCTTTCATCCATATAATTTATTTGTTTATGTTCAGTTTTAAGAGTTTACATTCAAGGTGCTATTACTCTTGAGAAGTCAATTCAGTCAGAGGTTTTGCTATTAGGGGTTTAGAAATATCTTACATCAATAGCAAACAAAATAAACGGCATTTTCCATTGGCTTTTCAAATACTATTGGAGCTGAACAAGGATTCTCTAAATTGGAAAGGCGATATGATAGGTCAGCCTGTTACAGAAATGAACTGAAGGTTAGTCAATGAACTTTGCATGTTAAAATTCTGGACGGCAAAAGTAGGCAAAGAAATATATGACCTGGAATTGTTAGGGTGCCAAATGATGAAAAAGAAATCTCTGAAATATAGTATTATTCTGTTTGAGTATCATTACAGTATGATCACACATTTATTGGATGCTAGCTGTCTGGAGCGGCACAGTGGCTCAGTGGTTAGCAGTGCTGCCTCATAGTGCCAGGGACATGTGTTCAATTCTAGCTTTGGGTGACTGTCTGTCTGGAGTTTGCACATTCTCCCTGTGTCTGCATGGGTTTCCTCCCATAATCCAAAGATGTGCAGGTTAGATGAATTGGCCATGCTATATTATCTGTAGCGTTTGGGGGTGTGTAGGTTAGGTGCATTAGTCAGGGGTAAATGTAGAATAATAAAGGGAGGGTTGGCGTGGGCATTTGGGGTAAATGTAGAATAATAAAGGGAGGGTTGGCGTGGGCATTTAGGGCTGAATGGCCTGTTTCCACACTGAAGGGATTCTTTCATTCTGTTTCATATTTTAGTAAATGAAATATTAGTAACTGAGGGGGTGAAAATTGAGGATTTAATTATGACATTCAAATTACACATTAAAAATATGTTAACTTGCATAGAATGCACTAACTTACATAATATTTTATCTTGAATAGCCTAGTAGTGTGGCAGTCCATCCACTGTCTTGTTTATTCAATCCCCTCACCACTGCCATACAGTGGCTGCAGTGCATGCCATTCAGAGGATGCAAGGAAACAGTTTGTCACATATTCCAAAACTTCAGCCTCCGCTGTCAAGACGAGCAAGGATTGTAGGTACATGTGAAGGCTGCACCTTGCAGGTTTCCCTCTCAAGTCAGATGGTAACCCAATTTGTACCTAGATTTGTACCTAGATTACTGTCCCTTCAAAATATTTGGTCCCAACTCATTAAGCTTTCTACCAAAGAGCATTGAGAAGGCATCTGCAGCACATGTACTGCAGAGCTTCCAAAAGGCCATTCATCACTTTCTTCTTATGAACAGCTAGAAAAGGACAACAAAAGCTGGCTTTGTCAATGATGCCTCTGTCCAGTGAATGACATTAGTTTTAAGAACTCAGCATTCAATTTTCATGTGTCAATGATCTTGAGGTAGATTTTCATGTATAAGGCCAAAATAATGTAACGTATCTTATCTGTAATACATGGTGCATTTTTACCTGTTGCTTGTATTTAAAAATTTCAGGGAGAAAGCGAGACTGCAGATGCTGGAGATCAGAGCTGAAAATGTGTTGCTGGAAAAGCGTAACAGGTCAGGCAGCATCCAAGGAGCAGGAGAATCGACGTTTCGGGCATGAGCCCTTCTTCAGTATTTAAAAATTTCAACCTTGTATACTATAAGTAACCTTCCATTGCTTATTCAAACTGACAAATTCTTTAATTATATTATGGACATGTCATTAATGTCTATTCTTTTAGTCCATCGTTGCAATGATTTTTATTTAATACAGAGGAACCTCGATCATCTGAATATCGATTATCCAAATATTGAATTATCCAAAGGAAATTCCAAGGTCCCGCAAAAATGTTACATCAAAGAGGTAAGTGTATTCGATTTACCTGTACTGAAGAAGATGTGAAAATGCTGGCAAAACAAACAAACACAAGCAGCTCAAGCATCAGCGACTGGATATTTTTTAGGTAAGGGCTGTCCCTTTGCAAAAGTAAGTGTTTTACAGTAATCCTGACACTTTACCAGGCTGTTCAATTTTTACAAAAGGCCAAGAAAGTAAACACGTGTGCAAGGCGTTTCGTCTATCACGAGACTGAATTCCCAGAAACTGATACTGTAAATAATCTTGTGATTGTTGAAGCTGTTCAGGACCTTGTTTAATGTTGGGATTTTATGGTAAGGGTGTAGTTCTTCTCAGTTTAACCTCTAATTTGCAGACTGCAAAGATTAGTTTATTGAAATGGCAGACTCATTAAAATTATAGATTTAAACAAATTCTCCGGTAGAGCGCAGCATTAGATCAGTATGGCTTCCCCTATTTAAGCTAAAATTGATTATCCAAATAATCAATTATCTGAACAAAATAGTGCTCATTCATCTCATTCAGGTAATCGAGGTTGCTCTGTACACTATTTTGAAATATGAACCTTTCCATAAAATGATGCAGTCAGAAGCATGATGTTCATTGTTATATACTTAAGTCATTCGTTGTAACATACTAAAGCCCGATAATGATTTTGTAGTGGTTGAAAATGGACTCCTATCTGAACGATACCCATGTTCTATCTATGTAGCATGGACACTTTCTTCAAGCTATTATCATGGCCTTGATGTTTTACATTAAACAAATATCAGTCTGTTCCAAGTTATCTCAGTCTCACTTTAAGTTCAGTTTTTCTAACTGCCCCATTTGTCATTTGGCTATCTTAGATTTGGAGTGTCTTTGCTCAGCTGCATTAATGTGACTCAGACTTCCAAGAAAAGTGTCCTGGTTGTGTGAGTTACTATCAGCAAGGGAACAATATTTAAATATTCATTGTGCTTCCATTTAAATTATTACTGAGTGAACCATAGTACTGATGTGATTTGCAATTGAAAATCTTCATGAAGTTAGGCATATTAAACAGATCTAGTTCATAGCTAAATGTAAGTTCAGCTGTTGAAGCATTCATCTTCAAAAACTACTCTTTAAAAGGTCGATGTTCAAAGTGTAAATAAATTTGGCACCATAAACTGCAGTATATCTAATCTTAACGAAATGCGTGACTTTGCTCCATATCTATTGAAAAACAGAAAGACACTGGCAAAGATTTTTATTAAAATTTATATTATGCACAATGTTATTATTGATCCCACAGGCGCTGAATATTCTAAGCTGCTTAAATTATTCATATGATTTACAATACACCCAAAAGCAGCTAATTTAGCTTTACATTCATATTGAATGAACAAAGATTTGAGGAGCAAATCTGGAATGTTGCTTTGGATTGGAGATAGGCCATGTAGAATGTAAAATTAAAATTCCTCTTCCCCACAATGGATTATATCAACAGGGTCAAATGGGTTACAACCATTTTTTGGGGAAATAAAAACAAATAGAATTGGCCATTCAATAAAATCTCTGTCCACTTAAAAAGTGGGCAATCAGTCAAGTTTCAATCTCCAAGGTTCTGATTGCAGAAGTAAAATAAATTCCTTTTTTTAAAAATTCTAGACATTTTTTTGATAGGCTGAGGTCACTTTCAGTCCAAATGATTCGAAACACTTTTCTGAACAAAAGTATCCTTGCATATTACTTCACAAGAAGAGCCAATCAGACATTACATATGAGTATTACATTCATGTTCATATAATTATTGGCAGATAAGGCAGTTTAGGAAGGTTAAAAGTTGAAGTTAGCATATTACTGTCAAAGTAAATTTTTTTATCGGTGGTAAGTATATTTCCCTAGGGTCGACCTGAAGAAAATTAACTCAATTTAGCACTGAACAATATGCTGTAGGCCAATTTGAAATAATTGAAAGAAAAATCAGATTATCTTTAAGAACTGCTATCCTGTGTATTAAGGATTCATTTATAATAAAATTATGCACTTTGTAGCAAATACTCATCAAGTAAAGCTACCAGGATGTTTATAAATGATGTAACTATAATTCATAACTATGAACATTCTACTAGTTTGCAGCTGCTGGACTTACTGAATGAGGTGGTTAGGTCCTTAGAAAAGTGCCTTTTTCTCTGGAGTGGCGTATCTCTTGTCAGTGGCTATGTATCATTGGCTTGGTCACTTATCTGTTTGATACTCATTCAATGAAGTCTCCATCTTCATCAAATTTTATATATCATTTTTCAAAAAAAGACAAATGTTTTCAAAGTCTTTTGTCTTGCAATCAGGAGGAAATTTCACAAGAATACAAATTCAGTACAATTCAGTTTAACTATCAATCAGCATTTATGGGTGCATTCTTCATGGCAATGCCTTGACCAGTTAGAGTCCACTTGCTAGCCAATCAGCACTCTTCATTCATACAAATATAAATGACGATTATCCCACTTGTATTCTTGTGAAATGTCCTGATGAGCACAAAATAAAAAAAAAGTTCAATCAAATGTGTCTTTTTAGTAGGTATGTTTCGGATTTTCAATGTGATCCAAGTGTATGTAAACATCTGAAATAACCCCAAGTCCTTGTTCAATAAGAGGCCAATAATCAGTGTATCGAATTACAAATGCTACCTGCTCAGCTATAGGAAATGTGCAATCCTGGCATCAGTTACTTTCACATATGCTTTCCACAGTGGGAATGAAGCATCAGCAGAACACAAAAATAAGATTTATATTCAAGCAATCTAAAATCTACAGAATGCCCAGGAAACCAATGACACTAAAGGATGACAAGTTTCCACATCCAATGGTCTGTATTCAAGGATCTTAAAGGAAGTAGATACAGAGATAGTGCGTACATTACTTTCAATCTTCCAAAACTCCTGAGCTTCTGAAAACGTCCAAACAGATTTGAAAATACAAAGGTAATACATCTGTTCGAGAAAAGATAGAGGCAGAACTGACAGACGAGTTAGTCCAACATCCATCACTGGAAAAATTCTAGAATCTATTATAATGGTGTAATGGCATCACATTTAATGAATCATAATAAAGTCAGGCAAAGTAAAATTGTTTTTATGAAAAGGAAATTATTTTTCCAAACTAATTAGAAGTCACATGACACCAGGTTATAGTCTGACAGACTTGTTTGAAATCGTAAGATTTCAGAGCATTGCTCCTTCACCAAGGGTAGAGTCTGATGAAGGAGCAGTGCTCCAAAAGCTTGTGATTTCAAATAAACTAGTTGGACTATAACCTGGTGTTGTTTGACTTAGTCCACTCCAGTCCAACACCAGCACCTCCACATCAAACTTATTGGAGCTCTTTGAGGGTATAACAAGCAGAGAACAAGATAAAGGAAAACTGGTTGATAAAATATATTTGGATTTCTAAAAGTAATTTACGACAGAAATGTTACTGCACAAGATAAGAAGTTATGATGTCTGGACTGATATTTTAGCATGAACAAAGGATGAGCTAACTATCAGGAAATACAGTTGAGATAGATGGGGTCAATATCATGTGGCAAACTGTAACTACTGGAGTGCTCCAGGGATCAGTGCCGAGACCACCGTGAATTACAATCCATATCAATAACTTGGATGAAGTAACAGTTAATATTGTAAATGACACACAATGCCAGGATGTAAGTACAGTGAGAAATTATAAAGGCAGGTGGACACTGACCCTTATAGCAATGGTGCGATATTCAAGTAGGGAAGTCGAGCTACAGTTGTGCAGTTGTGAGACCAGATCTGGAGTATTTGTGCTGTTTTGGTCTTCTTACAAGAAGAAGTCTTATACTTGCATTACAGATAGCTCTTAAACATTCCTTAGTTTTTATTATTGGGATAAAACATGTATCTTCTTAAGAAAGGTTTATTAATTAGGCCTATGTTCATTTGAGTTCAGGGGACTGAAAGGTGGTCTTATTGAAATGTATTTTAAAAATTGTCAGGACTTGATTGGGTAGTTACTGGGATGATCTTTCCTCTCAAGCGTGGAGGGTTGGTAGTATCCTAGAATTAGGTCACACAGGTTCAAAACAAGACTTCAAATTTAATCTAGAGATGAGGAAGAATTTCCTCTGTCATTAACTTGTTAGTCTTTGGAATTCTCTTCTACAGAGAACAAAGAGGGCTGTGACACTAAATATACTCCAGGCTGTATTGGACGGATTGATAGAAAATCGAGTTCATCACTGGGATGTGTGAGTTGTTGCCAGGGTCAGCATTTATTACCCAGTTACAATAAAGGGCTCGTTCCATGTTTATTCCATACCAACCACTTTGATGTGGGACTGGTATTACATGTCATTTATGAAGATGGAAACATTCCTTCCTTGATGAACATCAGTGAACCAGTTGAATAATTTTTATGAAAACCTGACAGCTTCAAAGTGAATTCCAATTCTAAACCTGCCATGGCAGAATTTCAATGAATCATAAGATCAATTACAGAAGTATAAGGCTACTGTTAACTGTGTGTTATGGTGCTGTGCCAAAATGGTTAAGGGAAAAGATGGGGAACATATTCCTGTATTAAGACACTTTCTCATATTGCTCTCTCTCCTGTAAGGAGCCTGTGTGCTATGTTGCACCATCTCATTTTCAGACTCAATGCTGAGACAGTGTGATCTCTCTCCATCATGCTCAGATAACATCACTCTGTTATGTATGATGTATAATGGAGTAATTTCTTTGATAAACCATAGTTATAATGACCATTGCAACCATACTGTACATCTGCAATTCATCTCTGTCATTTATGGCTTTCTGGTCAATAGACAATAGACAATAGGTGCAGGAGTAAACCATTTTGCCCGTCGAGCCTGCACCACCATTCAATATGATCATGGCTGATCATCCTTAATCAGTATCCTGTTCCTGCCTTATCTCCATAACCCTTGATTCCACTATCTTTGAGAGCTCTATCCAACTCTTTCTTAAATGAATCCAGAGACTGAGCCTCCACTGCCCTCTGGGGCAGAGCATTCCACACAGCCACCACTCTCTGGGTGAAGAAGTTTCTCCTCATCTCTGTCCTAAATGGTCTACCCCGTATTTTTAAGCTGTGTCCTCTGGTTTGGCACTCACCCATCAGCGGAAACATGTTTCCTGCCTCCAGAGATACTGATCCAAAACTAAACTGAAAAATTTTAGGTTTCGTATATCTTCTTCCCTAAATAATTTCCATGATCGCCATTTAATTAGCAAACGTAGATTTTTTTTCCACTTAAGATCATTTTCCTCAGTCCACTTTTGATTAGAAGGCAAGTTAGAAATGCAGTTAAGTACAGATGACTTATTTTGTTACAAGCTGTTTTTTTATTTTTAAAATTACTAAATACAGTAATGTCATTGCCAAGAGTGATCAGAGCCACATAGACAAAGTTCAGTGACAAGTTCCAATTTAGGATTTGTGCTCTTGAAGCTGGAAACTGAGTACATTGCACCCTTTGATGCCTCAATTTGATTGTAATATTACAATTGTTTTACAATATACATTCCATGTCAGGCATTCAATCAAGGGCAAAACATTTCAAATTAAAAATTAGAGAGTGTTCAACAGAAATACATATTTCTCTATGCACTGTGTTCTGAGCTGAGTCGCCTCAGTATAATTTCAATAGATTAGATATTTACAGTGTGCATACCTTGTCAGTCACATAGCCTGATGGATTTGACAGTTTCCAACTCCCTCCATCTGTAATGTCTAAAAGGCCTTAGACAATGGGCTTTTCATGTTGCACCTCTTCAGCAGCTGCTCGAGGTTTAATGGATCCCTCAGTACATAGTTCTCCAAATTTGTTTTCCCAAATGTATACTTCATTGATAACTTCATCGAATATAATTTATTGAAAGTCTGCTGAGGGATATAGATTAGTTAAGTGAATGGGCAAAGGTCTGGCAGATGGAATACAAGGATGGTAAATGTGAGGTCATCCATGTTGGTAGAAGCAACAGCAAAATGGACTATTATTTGAAGGTGAAAATTTGCAGCATGCTGCTATGCAGAGGGACCTGGTGTCCTTCTGCATGAATCACAAAATATTGGTTTACAGATACAGCAGGTAATTAAGAAGGCAAGTGGAATAGTGTCCTTCATTGTGAGATGGTTGGAGTTTAAAAATAGGGAGATTATGCTGCAGCTGTATAGGATGTTGGTGAGGTCATATCTGGAATACTGTGTACGGTTTTGGTCTCCTTACTTGAGGAAGGATGTACGGGCACTGGAGAGGGAGCAGAGGATGTTCATTTGGTTGATTCCTGAGTTGAGAGGGAAGGTTTATGAGGAAGAATTAAGGAGACTAGGATTGGAATTTAGAAAAATGGTGGGGAGGGGGATCTGATAGAAATATATAAAACTATTAAGAGATTAATTAAGATAGAAGCATGAAAGTTGTTTCCGCTGGTGGGTGAAACTAGAACTAGGGGGCAGAGCCTCAAAATAAGGGGGATCAGATTTAGGACTGAGTTGAGGAGGAACGTCTTCACCCAAAAGGTTGTGAATCTATATAATTCCCTGCCCAATGAAGCAGTTGAGGCTACCTCATTGAATGTTTTTAAGGCAAGGATAGATTTTTGAGCAGTAAAGGAATTAAAGGTTATGGCGAGTGGGAGGGTAAGTGGAGCTGAGTCCACAAAAAGATCAGCCATGATCTTATTGAATGGTGGAGGAGGCTTGATGGGTCAGATGGCCTACTCCTGCTCCTATTCCTTATGTTCTTATAGCATTTGTAAAAGTTCATTACAAAACATCTTGACTTGAAAATTACAGAAGGAACAACTAAATTTAACTTGTCTTCATGAATCATAATCCATTCTTATCTGTGCCTATGCATTTACAATGCTTCTACTGTTAACAATGTACATTCTATATCACTCATTGAGCCCACGGAACGAGGGATCTTGTGGTGCAGTGGTAATGTTCATATCTCAGGACCAGAAGACCTGGGATCACTGTTTGCCCAAGATATGTCACATGACAAGTATGCACAGGTTGCTTTAAAATATCTATAATCCAGGCGGAAAGCTTTTCCAATGGAAAATTACAGAAAGTGCAGTGGAAACAAGCTTTTCTCCCTGTACGCAGTACTAGCTAAGTACAACTTTAATACTCTCAATGTTCAGAGTGTACATCTCTTGTCAGCCATTCAGCCCAAGTGTTATACTGATTCCAATGTACTATGACTGAAAGTTCCATGGTCCCTGCCCCGAATTCAGTTTGCAGAGTATGTGAAGAATGGCTGAAACAGACGTTAGGTCTACAACAGCATAAACACGAGGATTGCCAGTACAACATTATATTTTTTCATCATTATCATAGAATCATCACAGAATCCCTACAATGTGGAAACATGCTATTTGGCCTAACAAGTCCACACCGACCTTCTGAAGAGTATCTAACCCATAACTAATTCCCCTTACCTATTACTTTTAAACTTTCTTTTCTATTAGCATCTAAGCCTAGACAGTCAATCAAAACAATGAACAGATGTACCTTACAGAGCAAATTATGGAAAATAAGTCAGATAATATATTTGCACAGTATTTGAATATGACCCCAAACTTGACTGGATAAATTCTACAGCCAGTCACAGCCAAGACCTGGAAGTACAAATGAGCATAGTGGAGCAGCTGCACAGGATGTCATGGGTCAGTCACTTGTTTAGATACTTGCTTTTATAATAACACTTGTATTTCCATTGTGCCTTTTATCACAGAATAATTCAAAGCACTTAATGCAATGATTTGCACTGCAGAATGATTGATCTTTATGTTCTAAGGAGAGACCGTCTGAGATGAGAGGGAGTGTTAAAATACAAAACATCAAGAACGTATAAAGGACACTTCCTGAAGTTTTCATCATTTGACCAAACTGCATGATCAATAATTTAAGGTATTCAAATCTACACAATATGAAGTACAGCAACTCATTCATGAAACATTAGATATTTTAAACATTGGAGGAGACTAGTTAGTTGGGAGGCTAGTTAGTTAGGAGGCTAATTAGTTAAGAGGCCAATTAGTTAGGAGACTAGTTAGTTAGCCCACATTGAGTCTTGACCTTTCTCAAGGTTGATTTTATGCAATACATTTTTGTTTTTGCTTTCTTTCCAAATTAACTGCGTATTCTTGTTTTCCCAGCAGTACTTTTAATATTGATTTTCTTTAGGGCATTATCAAGTAGAATTTTAAATGTTCCAATTAATTTGATTTGAACTATCATTTATATATTAATCCAACTGATATTCAGACACCCCTGCCCATGATAAAACATCATTTGACATAGATGATAACATTTAAACAAAATCATTCCTCTCTTGAACTATCGTCAGCCTAACTTTGATCTTTGCAAAATAACTTATAAGAAACTGAATACTTTGAAGATTTGCTGAACTCTTCCATTACTCAGCTTGCATTTTGACCTTTGGCATAATCAGAAACTGGTGACATTGCACATGCTGATAAGGAATTTCCTGCAGGCTTCTAGACTCAGTTATTTGGTTCAAGAGTGGACATCTGAAGACCAAACAATATGGAAACAATCAACTAGAAGAAAGTGAGGAGTGCACATGCTGGAGATCAGAGTCAAAAAGTGTGGTACTGGAAAAGCACAGCCAGTCAGGCAGTATCCAAGGAGCAAGAGAGTCGACATTTCGAGCATAAGTTCTTAATCAGGAATGACAGTTAATGGAAACAGTCCACGGAAGCAGTCACTCAATTGTGATCTTCCCTAAGCTGACCCATTTGTGGCTGGAGGGAGAGCTCACTTAAGATCCAATTCAGAGCAGATAGTTAGTTAAAACTGGAAGGCCAATCAGAAAGTAGCACTTGGAAAATGAAGGTGTCTGAGCATGGACGGATGCTTGTTGCAGCTTTTTGAAGTTCAGAACAAAAATTTGTCTGCTGGACGGTCTATAGCTGCGGCTAGACCATGCAGTCAGAGAGTTCTTCTCAAACCTACCTACAGCATCGCTTCCCCAGCCCAGTTTTGCACTGAGAGGCTGCCTCAAGCAGGTCAGTGCAACAAGTGAAATCTCCGCATCTGTCAGAGAGCAGCATCAGGCTTTATTGAACATGTTATCTTCCACCACCTTCTGTTTCTGGACCTTTCCTTTTATTGACTGTTAGCTGCTTCATGACTTTATTTCTATTGACATGACTTTGTCCTGGAGACTGTTAAATTGCATTGCTGTTTTGATAGGTCTTTATTCTTCTTGAATGAAATATTTCTCCCTGAAGGAAACCTGCACACTCTCAGACATTTGGATGATTCTGTTCTTCAAAAATATGCTGTTTCTGTCTTTTCCTCCCTGTGTGAAATAATAGCTTGTTATTAGGCAATGGCCCAATTTTTTTCCTTCTAAACACTGAGCAACTCACTTCAATGATTTGCAAAACCCTAATTTATATGCATGTAAACAAATGTACAGACAACCTGGGTTTAAATTGCAAGATGTGAATTTCACTAATGAATGTTAACGACCTTATTTCCATGCACTTGCATCTTATTATTCACTAAACTGCTTCATTTCTATGTAGCTTCCAAATCTTCTCTCCTTCCTTGAAAAGCTGGATGATGCCAATTCTCGATATAACAGACAAAGTAATTACCTGGCAGCAGTTGCTCCCTCCCCTGAACCTTCATCCAACACTGTGTGTGCAACAATGTCTCTTCATGCTCCATAGGTACTATCCTGTTCCACTCTTCATCCAAGATGGCATCATCAAATCATCAGCCTCACGACATCATCACACCCACTTCTGGACCAATTTATGGCCATTTCATTCCTTTAGGACTTCACTTTGTAGCTCAGGGACACTTAGGATTTGCATGCTTTTGCCAGATATAAACAGGAGTGTTTTTTCATTCTGAGAGCTGGCTCTGAGTGAGCTGGATCAGTGTCAAGGACTCTCCAAGTGTGAATAAAGGGTGACCTGGTGAGGCTTTGCACTGCAGAGATGCACACCTATTATATGCATTGACATTGGATGCATCTTAACTTTAATTGTTAACGTTCACTCACTTTGAATTTATGCCAACCTATGCGGTTTGCTTTGATTTTTAATTCAGACAGAGAGGTTGCACAGTCAAGGAGGTGGACATGTTACTCTATAGCAGATGCCAGCGCCTGATGCAGCAAACATACTGAATGTGTTGCAAACAAACAGTAAATCGGATGGACCAATCCCCAGTCAAGGGAGAACACGATCAGTCCAGACTCCCGCAGGCAGCATCTGATTCCAGGGGGCTCACCATGGTTGTTCTTATGTTCAAGAGCAAATATTGCAATGATTTCAGTTAGAGTGCTTTGGCGATATCAATGTGGGCATTGTGCCAATATCTTACAGTGAGATGAAAGATGGGGCCGAGTTTGTTGATGGTGAATGGAGGAGGAATAAGTGGGAATGCTGGAGCTGCAGAGGTGCTAATCTGTCTGCAGTGAGTGAGTAAGAAGTGTAGAGGGCAGGGATGGTTGGAGGAAATAGCAGAAAAAGACATTCTGATGGCATATTGATGGCACAGGCCATAAAATCTGCAATTTTGTAAACGTATGTTCACTTCCACAATTTTAATATTTTGCCAATAGGTCCAGGTTAGGAGGAAGGATGTAAGGGAGGTATGGCAAATTTCCTTCCAAAAGGACACACATACATCAGATGGGTTTTTCTATCAATCAGAAATGGTTCTCAGAACAACTCCACATAGGCTGATATCCCATTATCAAGTTACCCATTTTTACAAGTGGACAGTCCTTGACACTAATCCAGCTCCCTCAGAGCCAGCTCTCAGAGTGAACAGAACCCCAGGCACTCCTATTCTTATCTGTCAGCCAGGCCTCCCTGAATGGACCAGACTAACAGCCCCAATCAGGGAACTCATATTCTATGAGGTCCACCTGGCTGTCACTACAGTTCCATGGCCAACATTGTTGAGCATGGCTTTCAATTTCAAATTTATTGATTGACTCTAAATCATATAAGTTGCTATGGTGGGATTTGAACCCGTACCTCCAGAGTATGAGACTAGATTGACTGGATTACAGCTCTAATAATTTTGCCAAAAAGCCATTGCTTTTCTCAGTAGCTTGCAGATTGCAGCCAAGGCACTGCAGACGAAAGTCAGGGACACTGAGGCTAAAGCTAAGGTATAGGGCTAGCAGCTGGGGAATGGGAAATTTACGTTGTTCAAACCTCACATCCACTTAATGTGCGAGATGACAGAATCTGCAATGCTTTCACATATTTCAGGAGGGATTGTTTGTTTTGTGTCTGAACTTCACAAGGGAGCACCATAATATTTCAGGATGTGAGAAAACCAATGACATTTGTTTCATTGTGTAACTGTCTGGAGACAATGAATGCACCCAATCACAGGGTATTACTTATAAAACACAGCCAAAGAGGATGCTTAGGCATGGCAAGAGTACATAGGCTGATAGCACTCTGAACTGTTGTATAAGGCAGTTGGTATGTGGAGAGGTTAACCAATATCACAAGAGAAGCTCTTCCTTTCAAAATACAAAGAATTGCTACTGGCATGAGCGAACCATTGTCCAAGTCAGTTCTCCAGTGATTGCTCTCTACGTTAACACTACATAGCTGAAGAAGTAGTATGTTGAGCCTGACAAGAAACAATCATGAATAATATGCATTCAACTGCATTTTCTCCTTATTTCTGGTCTCACCAGCACGTGGCACAGGGAATAATCCCAAGATTACAACCGTCGAGCTCCTGCTTTTCCATTTTGTACCTAACTCCCCTAAATTCCTATTGCAGGACCTCATCTCTTTTTCTGCTTATGTTGTTAGTGTTAGTCTAGACCTTTACCTCTGGCTGTTCACCTTCTGCTTTCAGAATATCCCATGTACATCCAGAGACATCCTTGGCCCTGGCACCAGGCAGTAAACACATCATCCTGGAGTCTCACTCTCATTTGTAGAAATAGCTAACGGTGCTCCTGACTGTATCGTGAGCATTTCATCCTTCCCTGCTATACAACAGAGCCACTCATGATGCAACTGATCTGGTTGTTGCTGTTGCTCTGAGAGGCTATTCTGCCCCCAACAGTATCCAACACAGCATACTTGTAAGAAAGGGGCATAGCCACAGCTGAGTCCTGCACATCCTGCCTGTCTGTCCTGGCTGTCACCCATTTAGCTGCTTGAAACTTTAGTGTGACCACATCCCCAAAACTCCTATCTATAAAACTTTTTGCCTCCTGTATGGTCCTCAGTGACTCCAATTGCCACTCCAACTTATCAATGCAGTCTGAGAGGAGCTGCAGGTGGACACACCTCCTACAGACAAAGTTGTCAGGGGCATTTGCTTTCTCCCTGATCTCCCACATCTTACAGGAGGAGCCATACCCACTCTAAGAACCGCCATTACTCCCCATCTAGTAACTACCAGATTAAAGGAAAAGGAAGGACCTCATGTTGTTGAACCTTAATGTTGCTCGCCAATCTCAGAAAAGCTGATGGCTCGCCAAGGTCTACACTTTAACCCCAATAGCAGCGCTCTGACCTCATAGCTTCCACCTGAAAAGGCTGCTGCCAAAATTGCCACTCCCGTGAGAGTTTACCTCCCTTTTAAAAGTTGCTGGTAAGAAGGAGAAATTCTCCCAGAATCATCCAGAATCCTTCTCAATCATTTCTCACTACTGCCTTCTGTCGGATGCTCTTCCTCCTGTTGAACACTGCATCCTCTGCGATCCTACCTAAGCTGTGGAGACCGAGCTGGTTTCTTCCAGAATCTTCCTCAGTCATTTCTCACCACTGCACTAACACTCTAGAAGTGTACAGGAATAAGGTTCTTTGTGTTTTCTCAGGGTCACGGAAACGTTGGCCTGTCTTTCTACCTTTGTCACTGCATCTGGCGCATTTCAGGATTCTTACTCTCCTCTTCCTCCCTGGAGGATTCCTCTCATGCATGCATCCAGCACATACCCCTTCGGCAGCTCTGATTTTGGAGGGTGCAGCATACCACCATGATGTGAAAAACTCTATGTAGGTTGGATAGCATGAGGTCCCTGCTCAGGAGAGCTATGGTCTGTTCCACAATGGTGGATGCAAGGTCAGTGTTATACCATATTTACTTTTGTCCTGTGGTTGTCTCAGGATTTCGAAGAGGGTCATGAGTCAGATTTGGAGGGGTCCCCCTGAGGAAGTTAAAATGTCACAGAGGGGTCAGTGCCATGTTTTAATTCTCTTTCAGGGCACATTGGGGACTTTAGGGTTAAAAATCCCACGACCAAAGGACTTACTGTAACAGCAACTGAAAGCGCAAACTCTTTCAATCCACACACGTGGACTCCCCCTATTCGACGCAAGTAAGCCTAGACAAGACCTCTGTCCTTTCTGTCCTGTCCTGTCCTTTCCTAATAGCCCTGGCCCCAACCCAGTTAACGGCTGCCCTTTCCCATTGTCTTACTTCCCTTCCATATTAATATAGGTATGTGAATCCCCCCAGTTACCGCTCATCCATAGGTATGTGAGTTCCCCATTTGTAGCACACAGAAGCTTTCTGCCTTAATTTCTTTCCATCAAAACAACCACGGAAGACACAATAATCGGTTTCTGTAGTCCATTCACACGTTATTACAGGACATCGACATTCATTGGGTTTTGTAAATTCATAATTACCAACTTTAAATTATGTGATGACAATCATCCATGTCACTGATAAGTCTTTGTTTAATTCCTATAAAATGTACTGTCTCTGGGTGTAAGGCAGAGATTCATGAAGAAGAGTCACTGCAAGTAGGCACTTGGTTACTTTGGGGATGCTCTGAATCTCTCACCAGCTGTCCGATAATAAAGCTACTGCTGTTGTACAGAAAACTTGTGTCATCTGGATTTGTAGAACAAAGCGGACATCAACACTCCTTATAACCACCCACCATCCTTGCGTGCACCAAGGATCTTGCAAAGAGACTGGCATGTGTGAGTGCTCCAGTATAGATGGATCATAGCAGCTCTCTGGTTATCCAGTGCAGATGTGCACAATCTAGCTGTAATTGTCACATATGTGTTGGAATTTAAGATTTTGGATTGCTTTGCTGTTCATGAACACTGCTGGTTAGCAAATAAATGCCCTTAAACCTTAGTGGATAACATCAATCACACCATGTGTTCATGGGACACCAGCAATGAATGAGAATCTTGATTTCCTCACTGCTTGGCTGGTGGCATCAAGTTGGGAATGAGAAGAATAGATGGGATTTTGGCTGACATTGCATCAGTGACAGGCTGGATGCACTCATGAGTGGAGGGCTGCAAAATTTCATGGAGTTTTCCGGTTGCTTCCTGAAACAACTTGCTTGTCAAGAAGTGCTAACCTATTATGATTGCAACCAAGTGTTTGTGTGCATAGTCTTGTGAAGATGCTTACATTTAATATTTGTTTGTGCACTTGGGTTTGTAGAGTTGTAGATTGCTTTTCTTTACGGAAGTTTTATTGGAGTCGAGTTGGCTGGAGCAGTAAGGGCTGTGACTCCTGGCTTGAAGGACCATGCATGGAGTCCTGGAATGGAGGAAGGGCATTGGCTGCAGCGTTGGCTGAGTGGGGATCATGGCTGAGATAGGCCTGGAGCTTGGAGTCGTCGACTGCACCAGCACTAGTACCCAGAGTGGGGACTCCTGGCTGCAGCTAGACCTGGAGTGGGGACCTTTCAGGTGTCCTGGAGCAATGTTTGGGACCCTGGCTGATGAAGATGAACTCTACTTAAGCATTTCCTTTTAGTTCTTGTCTACCTCAAAATGGTGCCGACTTGCAGCGACAGATCACTTTTCACTGTATCTCCCTCGATATATGTGACAATAAGTCATTTATTCATTCATTCTCGCTGAGCTGTTTGTTTCAAAGAGGTTGAAGAGTGGACACTGGGAAAAAAAAAACTAGGAAGACATCTTCAGAATGTCACAAGTCTTGTGATAACTGATTCTTTATTACAGAAGCACTGTCTGGGTTTGGGGCTGTCATGATGCAGTTTCTACTTCGGAGATTGTTTAAGGTTTTCATTTGGTGGCTAGTCTGGTGAAGGGAGACAACTTCCCAGCTGAGTTCTCCTGTTTCTGAAAAGCCTCTTATTGGGAGTCCAATATCCATTGCAGTCAAACATTTCCTTTCTGCATATCTGCTGACGTTGGTACCATTCATTTTTATTTTTTTTTGTTAGATTACATTCACATATTATTATTTCTGTCCTTATCTGTTTCTTGGTCTTCCTTTGCAATATTGTAAAAGCTGCCCAATCATCAGAATTCTAAAAAAAAGTATTTCTGGCCACTTTAGAAGTTTTTTTCTTTTGAACTTAAACAATCCTTCATTCCATCGTCAGCTCCCATTTTTTTCGAGTTTTTGAACCTTGAAGCAATGTATAGTTGTTGTAAATAATTCTTTAAAGTCTATGCATCGCCTATGCACTGTCAGTTATTTAATGTATTTCCCCATCCATCTCAGTCAATTTATATCACACGTCTATATAAATTTTTTTCTTCAAAATTAACAGTGTTGCTTCAGATTGAACTACCTCAGTTTCAAACATTATGTAACATTCAATCATATTATGGTCACTCTTCCCTAATTGGGTTGATGGTTAGACCATCACACCAGAATTTTCCTGGCAATCTTTCCACATGTTTGAGTAATTCCTCATGATTGGTATGGTAGTTTTGACAACTGGTGATGGTTATTACTTTCCCATTGATCGGTTACTTAGGGCCCTCAGTTGGTCCAGTGGTGTGTAAAACAACAATCACCTAGTAGTAATATTCCAGTACAGACAGGAGGTAAACATCACTGTTCCCCTCCTTCCCCTGCCATCTGCACTAAATTTAGTGCAGATGGCAGGGGAAATTTAGGCCAAATTCCCACCTACCTGACTCACACAGGGAGTGGCGGGGTTGGAGAAAGGGCAGGTAAAATTCTGGTCCTAGCTATGAGCTTGCAATGTTTTAATTGGGCCTTGATAATGGGTTAATTTGAACACCACAACTTCACATGTTTTGTTTCATAACATCTAGTCACTTGCAAATAATGTAAGTAGCTACTCCACAACTAACCTCACAGACTGTGTTCTTTCCTAGAAAAAAGCTCTCCTTCTTGTGCAATGGGCATACCATTTCTGTGATTGGATGAAGGCGATCTTTTGATGCAGTGGCAATGTTGCATTTGAGCCACTGGAGGTGCCAGTTCAACTCCCATCTGCTGAAGAGGTGCATCATATCACATCTGAAAATACCTTGGTAATCTATTAGCTATTTCCCCACAAGAATTTTGAGTGCGAGCAGCAGCGGAGGTAAGACAAACCCAGAAGACTGCAGCTAAGGTAAGGCAGCTTTTTAAAAATTATTTACCGTTAGCGGCAGCTGTGTTTTCTCTTTCACAGAAGGAGTGGGAGCAGCGGAGGAAGTGACGAGGGCCGGAGGGGCAGTCGGGAAGGAAAGCAGTGACCATATATATCAGCAAGTGGGGTATGGATGCTAGGGCAGTTGCTTGCTCCTCCTGCAGAATGTGGCAGGTGGGAGACAGGGCACACACCTCCGCTGGCTACATCTGCGGAAAGTGCACCCAACACCAGCTCCTTGAAAACCGTGTTAGGGAATTGGAGCTGGAGTTGGATGGACTACGGATCATTTGGGAGACTGAGAGGGTAATTGAGAGGAGTTACTGGGAGTTGGTCACTCCTAAGGCTCAGGACAAGGATAGATGGGTTACAGTTAGGGGGAGGAAAGGGGACAGACAGACAGTGCAGAGATCCCCTGTGGACATTCCCCTCAGCAATAATTATACTGTTTTGGATACTGCTGGGGGGGGATGACCTACCAGAGGAAAGCCATAGTAGTCAATTCTCTGGCACTGAGCCTGACACTGTGGTAAAGAAGGGAAGGGGGCAGAATAGAGAAGTACTCATGGTAGGGCACTCGATAGTTCGGGGAATCGACAGGAGATTTTGTGGTCAGGATCGGGATTCCTGCAAGGTATGTTGCCTCCCTGGTGCCAGGGTCTGGGACGTCTCCAATCGGGCGTATAAAGTTCTAAAAGGGGAGGGTGAACAGCCAGAAATCGTGTTATATATTGGCACTAATGATATAGCCAGAAAAACGATTGAGGATATAAAAAGTGATTTCAGGGAGTTAGGATGGAAGCTGCAAAGCAGGACGAACAAAGTGTTCTCTAGTTTACTACCGGTGCCACGAGATAGCGAGGCGAGGAACAGGGAGCGGGCACAGCTTAACACATGGCTGCGCAGCTGGTGTAGGAGGGAGGACTTCAGATTGTAGATAATTGGGATACCTTCTGGGGAAGGTGGGACCTGTACATGAGGGACAGGTTGCATCTGAACTGGAAGGGGACCAATGTCCTGGGTGGAAGGTTTGCTCGAGTAGTTTGAGAGGGTTTAAACTAGTATGGCAGGGGGGTTGGAACCTGAGCTGTATACCAGAGGTGAGAGTTGATGCAGATGAGGCAATAGCAAGAGGTAGACCAGCTAGTGGGAAGGATTTTCCTGGGAAGGAACCAAGGGATCAGTTAAAGTGTGTTTGCTTTAACGCAAGGAGTATCAGGAATAAAAGTGATGAACTTAAAGCATGGATCAGTACCTGGTGCTATGATGTTGTGGCCATAACAGAGACATGGATTTCTCAAGGGCAGGAATGGTTGCTGGATGTTCCAGGGTTTAGAGCATTTAAAAAGAATAGGGAGGGGGGAAAGAGGAGGGGCTGTAGCACTACTAATCAGAGAGGGTATCACAGCTACAGAAGCTTCCATTGTCGAGGAAGATCTGCCTACCGAGTCAGTATGGGTGGAAATTAGGAACAACAAGGGAGCAGTCACCTCATTAGGGGTTTACTACAGGCCCCCCAATAACAGCAGGGAGATTGAAGAAAGCATAGGTCGGGAGATTTTGGAAAAGTGTGGATGTAGTAGGGTTGTTGTAATGGGTGACTTTAACTTTCCCAATATTGATTGGAACCTCCTTCGAGCAGAAGATTTGAATGGAGCTGTTTTTGTAAGGTGTGTTCAGGGGGGTTTCCTAACTCAGTACGTTGACAGGCTGACGAGGGGAGAGGTCATTCTAGACTTGGTGCTCGGAAACGAGCCAGGGCAGGTATCAGATCTTGTGGTGGGAGAGCATTTTGGTGATAGTGACCACAACTGTCTCACATTCCACATAGCTATGGAGAAGGAGAGGATTAGGCAAAATGGGAGGGTATTTAATTAGGGAAGAGGAAACTATGATGCAATTAGACATGAGTTAGGAAACATGGACTGGGAGCAATTGTTCCATGGTAAAGGCACTGTAGACATGTGAAGACTATTTAAGGAACAGTTGTTGCGAGTGATGAATAAATATGACCCTCTGAGACAGGCAGGAAGGGGTAAGATAAAGGAACCTTGGATGACGAGAGCGGTGGAGTTTCTCGTCAAAAGGAAGAAGGTAGCTTACATAAGGTGGGGGAAGCTAGGGTCAAGCTCAGCTCTAGAGGATTACAGGCAGGCGAGGAAGGAGCTCAAAAATGGTCTGAGGAGAGCCAGGAGGGGGCACGAGAAAGGCTTGGCAGAATGGTTTAGGGAGAACACAAAGGCATTTTACACTTCTGTGACGAATAAGAGAATGGTCAAAGAAAGAGTAAGGCCGATCAGGAATAGCATAGGGAACTTGTGTGTGGAGTCTGAGGAGCTAGGGGAAGCCTTAAATGAGTTTTTTGCTTCTGTCTTTACGAAAGAAACAAACTTTGTATTGAATTAAACCTTTGAAGAGCAGGTGTGCATGCTGGAATGGATGGAGATAGAGGAAACTGATGTGCTGAAAATTTTGTCAAACGCTAAGATTGACAAGTCGCCAGGCCCGGACCAGATTTGTCCTTGGATGCTTTGGGAAACGAGAAATGCAATTGCTTCGCCGCTTGTGAAGATCTTTGCATCCTCACTCTCCGCTGGAGTCGTACAGAGGACTGGAGAGAGGCAAATGTAATTCCTCTCTTCAAGAAAGGAAATAGGGAAATCCCCAGCAATTACAGACCAGTCAGTCTCACATCTGTCGTCTGCAAAGTGTTAAAAAGGATTCTGAGGGATAGGATTTATGACCATCTGGAAGATCATGGCTTGATTAAATGCAGTCAACACGGCTTTGTGAGGGGCAGGTAATGCCTCACAAACCTTATCGAGTTCTTTGAGCATGTGACTAGAAACGTTGATGAGGGCCGAGTTGTGGATGTGGTGTATATGGACTTCAGCAAGGCATTTGATAAGGTTCCCCATGGTAGGCTCATTCAGAAGGTCAGGAGGAATGGGATACAGGGGAACTTAGCTGTCTGGATACAGAATTGGCTGGCCAACAGAAGACAGCGAGTGGTAGTAGAAGGAAAATATTCTGCTTGGAAGTCAGTGGTGAGTAGTGTTCCACAGGGCTCTGTCCTTGGGCCTCTACTGTTTGTAATTTTTATTAATGACTTGGATGAGGGGATTGAAGGATGGGTCAGCAAGTTTGCAGATGACACAAAGGTTGGAGGTGTCGTTGACAGTATAGAGGGCTGTTGTAGGCTGCAGCGGGACATTGACAGGATGCAGAGATGGGCTGAGAGGTGGCAGATGGAGTTCAACCTGGATAAATGCGAGGTGATGGATTTTGGAAGGTCGAATTTGAAAGCTGAGTACAGGATTAAGGATAGGATTCTTGGCAGTGTGGAGGAACAGAGGGATCTTGGTGTGCAGGTACATAGATCCCTTAAAATGGCCACCCAAGTGGACAGGGTTGTTAAGAAAGCATATGGTGTTTTGGCTTTCATTAACAGGGGGATTGAGTTTAAAGAGGCATGAGATCTTGTTGCAGCGATATAAAAGTTTGGTTAGACCGCACTTGGAATACTGCATCCAGTTCTGGTCGCCCTATTATAGGAAAGATGTGGATGCTTTGGAGCTGGTTCAGAGGAGGTTGACCAGGATGCTGCCTAGACTGGAGGGCTTACCTTATGAAGAGAGGTTGACTGAGCTCGGACTTTTTTCATTGGAGAAAAGGAGGAGGAGAGGGGACCTAATTGAGGTATACAAGATAATGAGCGGCATAGATAGAGTCGATAGCCAGAAACTATTTCCCAGGGCAGAAATGGATAACATGAGGGGTCATAGTTTTAAGCTGGTTGGAGGAAAGTATAGAGGGGATGTCAGAGGCGGGTTCTTTACAGAGAGTTGTGAGAGCATGGAATGCGTTGCCAGCAGCAGTTGTGGAAGCAAGGTCATTGGGGACATTTAAGAGACTGCTGGACATGCATATGGTCACAGAAATTTGAGGGTGCATACATGAGGATCAATGGTCGGCACAACATCGTGGGCTGAAGGGCCTGTTCTGTGCTGTACTGTTTATGTTCTATGTTCTATGTTCTATCATTTAAATTCCTCCATGAATGTCAGCATCACTGAAACAGCAGATATTGACCATCATTGATTGGTCTTTGACAAGATGGTGTTGAGGACCGTTCCTAGACCGTTGGTGTCTGTCAGGTAGGAGTGTCAACAATGCTGTTTGGCAGGAAGCATCAGTGACAATTAAGGTAAACTGATATGTGGTTAGGTGTGAATGGAGTTGGGATATCTTTGCCAACCATTTAAACTGGAAGAAGAGACCCCGATTTGGGATTTGTTCTCCCACTAGTGGGGCAGAAGATTGTGAACACTGAAGCTGCATTCCTGACAAAACAGGTTCTATGATGGAAAGAGCGTTAGGTTTGGTAAAAAAAAATCTCTAAACTTCCTACAATCTTCTTAAATCACAGTACGATTTCAGGAATCCTGGTCCATAGTCCTCTTGGAGGAACAGTAAACCATAGTTAGGATGTGAGAATTTTGATTTGAAGATAACTTCAATCAGTTATGCCCATGTTCCTCTTGCTGATTCATGCCCATCTCCAGTGTCATGCCAACCATGCCAACTGATAGCTTTTACATACACATTCACCCATGATACACTCAACACAGAACCACTAAATCTTTTAGTAACAATGGTCTCTGGCAAAAAGTTTAAAACAGCAATCCATGAGAGAAGAAAATTCAATTATTACAATCCTATAAAAGTTTCAATCAACCAGACAAGCAAAGAATTAACAGCAGTAATTATAAGCATTTGGTGTTTCATTACTTTTTGTGGATCAGATTTGAGCAATTGACATTCAAGTAAACAAAGTCGAAGATTGTGGTGCTGGAAAAACACAGCCAGTCAGGTAGCATCCGAACAGCAGGAGAGTTAACGATTCGACCACATCAGGATGAAGAACATACACTTGAATCATTGATTCTCCTGCTTCTCGGATGCTGCCTGACCCTCTGTGCTTTTCCAGCACCACACTCTTCGACTCTGATCTCCAGCACCTGCAGTCCTCACCTTCTCCAAATCAAGCAAACAAAGTTCGAGCTGTCAATCAAGCAATGTTGCCCTTTTTCTGTTCCTGTTTTAAATGAATGAAGATTGGGAATAGAACTCCGCCCTATTGATATACCGATTGATAAACCAAGATGAGTTAATGTATCTCTAACGATCGCAACCATCTTCATTTTCACAAAGTGAGATTCAAGCTAGGGAATGGTTTGCCCCTGATTACTGTTGACTTCAATTTTGTTGGGACTTCTTGATGACGCAATCAGTCAAATGTTCCCAGTCACACTCACCTCACCTCTGGAATTCACGTTTGGACCAGGGTAGTAATGAGGTCAGGATCTAATTGAAATTTAAACTGAGCATCAAGTCATTGTTGTCATGTTGTTTGATAACACAGCTGCGTTTACCATTCATTAATTCACTCATATTGGTAGGTTAGCAGAGGAATAATCAGTTGGATTACATTTGCCCCGTTTTTTGTAGATGGGACAGGCTTGGAAAATCTTTCACTTTATCCAGTAGATGTCAGTGGAAGAGCTTAGTTCAAGTTACAATTCCTGCTGGAGTGCAAGCCTTCAGTAACATAGCCAGGATGTTATTGGGACATAGATGTCATTGGAGTATGGAACCAAAGTATTCAGTTATTTCTTCATTTCATGTGGAGTAAATCACACTGGCTACAGATTTGTATCTCTGAAGCTTTGGATCAACTCAGCAACTCTGGCTGAAGATTTCACATATTTCTGTCAGCATCTTGCAATCACATGTCATCATCGAGTCTTGGGAAATTCATTGAGTCTCTTCCTTTGGTTAGTAATTTAATTGCCCATTGCAAACACTGATCTGATTTGGGAGAGCTTTAATCTGATTCTTGCGAATAACATTTGCAAATTCACAATAAATCTTTGACAAATGTCTCCCTAAATCATCAAGCCAACAAAGAGGAACTTCTGCTGAAAGGTCATTCTCCTGCAATAATAGCTTTGTTTCTGTCTCCATGGAAACTGACATTCTTGATGAAGGGTTTATGCCTGAAACATCGATTCTCCTGATCCTCGGATGATGCCTGACCTGCTGTGCTTTTCCAGCGCCATCCCTTTCGACTCTGATCTCTAGCATCTACAATCCTCATTTTCGCCACAGATACTGCTGGGCTTGGTGAATATGTTCAACAATTTGAAATGAAGGAAATCTTTCATGTTCTGCTGAAGTATTAACTGACCAGAAGAAATAATCTCTTCCTCACTATTTTGGAACCAAAAAAAAATGCTATAGCTCGCTTTCTGAGAGCAATTGATAACTTGGCACTTTCCATAACCAGAAACGTGTGAGGGCAGCAGCTCCAAAGACTGGTCTGTTTATTGCCAGCTCAAAATTAACAGAGGTTTGTAAAAAAAAACTGTGTGTAAAGTGATACAATTCAGTTTCAGGTTTAACATTTCCCAGGTTAGTGTATCTGAATTTAGAGATCACTTTGTCCATGTTACATCCATAAAACAGGCACAACAAAATCCAGTGTCTTTGAGATGCTCACCATTCCTTCTTGCAACACCCACTGAGGTTTCTTTTGAAAGGTTAAGTCCAACTAATACGATCCCTGCTGATGTTACGTCTGGGCAAATAAGATCTGGGAAGGAAATCTGACCTGCTAGATCATTTAAAAAAAAACTAACTTGGCAGTCTTTAACTGAAGCATAAGCACACAAAGCAGCAGACTTGGTTTTAACAATAAAGGAGAAGTGTATTACACAAAAGAAATAAAAACAAAATAAAGCAAAGCAAGCTGTCAACATGTAAGATAAATTGAAAGGTTTCAAAACACACGGCCAAACAAAGTCCTGCCTATTTCCAACACTAATACTTCAAGTTAATCAAAATCCAAAGAAAGTTTCTTTCTAAAATCAAATATGTAGGTTTGACTTAATTGCTTATTCTCAACTTTTGTGATGTAAACTGTAAAGCTTTTTTCTTGAATCCCATAAGTCAGATATAGATGACCTTAGTTCTGAACAACCAATATAGATTTCTGAGCAGACACTGCTGACCTGGAAGCTTCGTAAACAAGTCTTCTTTTCCTGAGGTAACTGATTTCCTTATCTGCTCTGAGCAATCAACTTTTCTAGGAGAAACTATACTTGCTTTTACTCCAACTCAAGATTCTTTTGACCTGAATCCTAAAGCTTTTGAATGAAATTCCAAAAAAAAAATACTTGCTCATCCTAGATTCTGTGATAGCTAAAGGCTTATTTTTGTTTTCCTCCTGTCATAAATCTACATGATGTACAGAAATTTCCATCCACATTCCAAGCTTCCAGTCACCTGTTCTCTCTGGCATGTACTGGTTTTAAGTCATGGTGCTGAAAAGACTGTCCTAATTAACTTTTAACCACCCTCATGTAAAATCAAACAATAACCATATGCCCCTACTTTGAAATGCAAACTCTATAAAAAGTTATATTCATATGTGTATAAATCACAGTATAAATGAAAGGGGAACTTTTGACAGGTTTAATGGTTATAGGAAGAAACTTAAAGCATCCTGAGCAACACGAAATATGGCAAGAAATCTCAGAGAATCACAAGAGAACTTTGTTCACCCCAGTCCAACATTGGCTCCTCTACATCCAAAGAAATCCAACAAGGCCTTTCCTGGGAGCAACCAGTTGTGTTTTCAAACAGAGCTCCAGATAATGAAATGAGATTCTTGCTAGGTAATGGTGAGAGGCCTATTAAGGTGAATTATTTCCTAGAATCACTGTAATTCTTGTAGTTTCCTATCGCACCACAGGATAGAGAGAAAGTGGAGTTTCTGACATGAAAGTCAGAGCTACATGGTTACTCCAGCTTGTTGTTTGTTCCTCCAGACTGCTATCTTGATGAGCCTGAACCAATGTCTAAGGGCATGTTCCTGCTTTCCATGTCCACGGATCCTGACAACTGCCTTGTGCTAGCCTGCCTGTGCCATTGTGTCCCATCTCCAATGCACTTGCACAATGCTGCAGTACTTCAGTGCTTCACCTCAAGTGCATTGGCATCTCTTATTGAAATGTTGCAGCAACATCACTTTTTGAACAAGGACAGGCACCCAACTCATAAATCAAACCAGGGAATATTTCAGGGTTGGCCGCTTGGTTCCTTATTGAGCACTCACCTTGAGGCTTGCAGTATCCCTGCCTTGCCTTTTTTTGATTTGACCAATCAGCAGAGCTCACAATGCTGCTGTGATGCCTTGCTGTTTAATGTTGATAAGGAGTGAGCAATGTGCCACTGTTGCTGGCAATCAGCAGTCAAGGGTGTGGACACATTGCTGAGCTGCATATCTGTACGTCAATGTCAATTTCATTGCACTTCTTTCAGTGAAAAGTCCATGTCTCAAAACCTAAGTGGAGTTGTCCTCACTCATGTCCAGGGATGAATCTGTCAGGCGGGGGTTCCCAGCACATGAAGTCAAAGACAATGTATAATATCAGTGTAAACACTGCAACAGGATCAGACGCCCAGTCTGGGTTCTCTCAGTCAGGTGGTCTCTTTAGTCATGGGGGGGTGGGATCACAACCAACCCTTGGAGGAGGTGGAGGAGATGTGTGATGGTGTCATCCTCTTGCCCAGCGTGACTGTGGATATGCTGCTGGTACCTTCTTGATGCAAAAGAAAGGAAGCATCATGGACAAGTGCTCTCAGTTTGAAAAGTGAAAACTATGGTGACAGTTGAGTAAATGTAAGTGTTGCGCAACAAGGAATATGGCTTCTGACTTGATTGCCAATGCGCACATCTCCGCAAGAGCGGCCTCAGTCGAAGCCAGCCAATGACGGATCCCATCCTCATAGTGAGTGAGTAGATATATGCTGGGCACTCCAGCATCTGTCCAGACTCTTTAGGATCTGTTATGGGCTGTTCTCTCCTTGAATGAGAGAAAAGAAGAGATTGAGTGAGATGGAAGTGCTTGGCATATTTGGTTTCTAGTGCAGGTGGGATAAAGGTGGTGAGGTAACCTGAGTCAGAGAGTAGGCAGTGCAGAGGACATGCAGGGGTAGTAGGGTGAGAGCTTGGGGGTACTGACAGCAAGTGAACGAAGATGTTTCCAAAGTGACTGTTTCCATACTGTAGGGAATCTAATCTAATCTAAAATGCTGTTGTACATCCAGAAACGCTTTAGCATTCAGAGGCCTCCCTTTATGGCTGCACACACTCCGAGAGGACATGTCAGATACGAAGAAATCGGTGCCATTATTTTCTGGAGGGGGACATTCTGCTGGATTAGGAGGGTTGTTGAGGAGGGCCATCTTCTTCCCTCAAGGACTGCAGAGGAGGAGGCCACAACACCAGGCCCGAGGTTTCTAACCAGGGTTCAGCCATCCAGTGGAATGACCAGCAGTGCAGGACAAAGGTCAAAGGTCTTTTGTGTTCTGCCAGGATTTGTGTTACCATCTTCCCTTTACCATCTATCATTTTCTATCTCCTGTCCATGCTACACTCCTCTCGCATTTACATGCAGCATCTTTCTTGATGTGGAGGAGCCGGTGTTGGACTGGGGTGGACAAAGTTAGAAATCACACAACACCAGGTTATAATCCAACAGATTTATTTGGCAGCACTAGCTTTTGTAGCACTGTTCCTTCATCATGTGGTTATGGAGTATAAGAACATAAAGACATAAAATTTATAGCAAAAGATTACAGTGTCATACAGTGATATATTGAACAAACCTGGGTTGTTTAGTCTTTCATCTTTTAGAACGCAGGTTTCCGTTCATTAATATGTGAATGGAAGAACCTCTCAGAATAACTTAAGGTTTATAACAAAAGGTGATATCTCAGCTCAGGCAATGCATTAAAGGTGTGAGGTCAGAGTCTGTCGGTATCCCAGTCTTGAGTCAGACTGATTCTATTTCCAAAGTGGAATTTACAAAATATTACATGTATTGACTGCATGCATTGACTGCCTGCAGATTGTGTATTTTTTAAGCAAAATTGAATATACCTGCAAATATAATTCTGCAAATACAAATTCACCCTATAGACTTTTATGTATGTAAGCGTGCTTGAGAGAGAGGGTGTGTATAAGAGTGGTCATTGTGAGTGTGTAAGAATGTGCATGCATGTGTGCTTTTGTGTGTGCATGGGAGAGAGTGTATAATGTAGTGGGGTCACCTGTAGTTCAATATTAACACAAGGTCCCGGTTGAAGCTATTCCCATGGGTACTGAACTTGGCTATCAGCCTCTGCTCAGCCACTTTGTGTTGTTGCCTGTCCCCTGCCTTGGAGGACGGTCACCTGAAGATCCGAAGCTAAATGTCCCTGGACATTGAAGCGCTCTCCGACTGGAAGGGACACCCCTGTCTGTTGATTGTTGCGCAGTATCCAATCATCCATTTTCATAGCATCTGCTTGGTCTTGCCAATGTACCATGCCTCAGGGCATCCTTGCCTGCAGTGTATGAGGAAGACAATATTGACTGAGTCATGTGAGTACCTGCTGGGCACATGGTGGGTGGTGTCCCCATGGGTAATGGTGGTATCCATGCCGACACTCTGACACGTCTTGCAGTGTTTGACATGACAGGGTTGTACGGTGTTGTGGTCAATGTTGTCCTGAAGGTTGGGCAGTTTGCTGTGAACAATCATCTGTTGAAGGTTTGGCGGTTTATTTAAAGTCCGAAATGGAGATGTGGGGAAGGTCTTGGCAAGGTTCTCATCCTCATTGATAATGTGTTGCAGGCTGCAAAGTACATGGCGCAGTTTTTTGGTTCCTGGGAAGTGTTGGACAACAAAGGGTACCCTATCGATTGCAACCCGTGTCTGTCTCCTGTGGAGATTGCTACAGTTTCTCAATGTGTACATCAGAACTGGCAATCGATGAGTTGAGCATCGTACCCTGTTCTTATGAGGTCATCCTTGTGCACCTTCAGGTGTCCGTTATGTTCCTCCTCATCTGAACAGATCCTGTGAATGCATAGGGCTTCTCTCTAGGGGATGGCTGTTTTAATATGTTTTGGGTGGAAACTAGAGAGGTGTAGCATTGTGAGGTTTTTCATGGGTTTGTGGTAAAGTGAAGTGCCCATCATGATGGAGATGCATGTGTCCAAGAATGAGGCAGATACTGAAGAGTAGTCCATAGTAAGTCTAATGTTGGGATGAAACTCGTTGATATCGCTGTAGTTGTTTCAGTGACTCCTCACCATTAGTCCAGAGGAAGAAAATGTTGTCAATATTACAGAATCCCGACAATGTGGACACAGGCCTTTCATCCCAAGAAGTATACACCGACCTTCTGAAGGGTAATCCATTCAGACCCATTTACTCCTGACTAATGCACCTAACCTACACATCCCTGAACACTATAGGCAATGTTTAGCATGGCCAATTCACCCACCCTGCGCATCTTTGGACAATGGGAGGAAACTGTGGCAACCAGGGGAAACCCACATGGACAAGGGGAGAATGTGCAAACTTCACACAGACAGTCATCCAAGGCTGAAATTGAACCCAGGTCCTTGGTGCTTAAGGCAGCTGTGTTAACCACTGAGCCACCAGGCTGCCCCAAGGATATGGCCATATCTGGTAAAAAGCGTTGGAGGTCCTGTGCAGCAAGAAAGTTTGTTCAAACTTGTGCATGAAAAATTTGGCACATTGAGGTGCAAATTTAGTTCCCATGGCTGTTCTGGATGAAGAACCTGTTGTCAAAAGTGAAAACATGGTTGAAGATGAAGCAGATGAGTTATAGGATGGTGCTCGGAGATTGGCGATTGTTGGTATTGAGTAGTAAGACTGTTGCCACAATGCTGTCATCGTAGGGGATGCCGGTGTCGTGTGCTGAAACATCCATTGTAACGAGGAATGTTCCTGCTTCGACTAATCCATGGATGCTGAGTTTCTGTAAGAAATCTGTAGTGTCGCTACAGAAGCTGGGGGTCCCCTGTACAATGGGTTTCAAGATGCCCTTGACATAAAGGGTTTCACACAGGGTTCCATTGCCTGATACAATGGGACATCCTGGTGTGTTGGCTTTTTGTATCTTTGGAAGGCAGTAGATGTCACCTATGCAAGAGGTATATGGGATGAATGTGTGTAAGGAACCCTGAAGGACTGGATTAAAAGTCTTGATCAATGTGTTTAGTTCATGGGTGTGTTCTTTGGTTGGATTGGCCAGTAGTTGCTTTGTCAAAGGCATCTTGAAACCCATTGTACAGGGAACCCCCAGCTTCTGTAGTGACACCACAGACCTAACAGAAACTCAGCACCAACGGACTAGTGGAACCGGGAACATTTCAGCACTCCATACCAGCATCCTCCATGATGACAGTATCGCTGCAACAGCCTCAGGACTCAACACCAACAACTGCCAATCTCTGAGCAGCATCCTACAACTCATCTGTTTCACCCTCGACCACAACGTTTCCACCTTGACAACCAGTTCTTCATCCAGAAACACGGGACAGCCATGGGGACCAAGTTTGCACCCCAATATGCCAACATTTTCATGCACAAGTTCGAACAAAGCTTCTTTTCTGCACAGGACCTCCAACCAACACCATACATCAGATATATTGACAACATTTTCTTCCTCGGGACCCATGGTGAGGAGCCATTGAAACAACTGCACAATGATATCAATGAGTTTCATCCCACCAGCAGACTTACCATGGACTAGTCTTCAGTATCTGCCTCATTCTTGGAAATATGCATCTCCATCAAGGATGGGCACCTCAGTATCTCACTCTACTGCAAACCCACAGATAACCTTACAATGCTGCACTTCTCCAGCTTCAACCCAAAACATATTAAAACAGCCACCTCCTATGGACAAGCCCTACACACACACAGGATCTGTTCAGATGAGGAGGAACATGACGGACACCTGAAGGTGCTGAACAATGCCCTCATAAGAACAAAGTACGACATTCAACTCGTCAATCGCCAGTTCCGAGAAACCACATTGAGAAACTGCAGTGACCTGTTCAGGAGATAGGCACAGGTTGCAATTGATAAGGTATGCTTCGTTGTCCAATACATCCTGGGAGCCAAAAAACTACGCCATGTTCTCTGTAGGCTGAAACACATAATCAATGAGGATAAGCATCTCGCCAAGATCTTCCTTGCACCTCCACTTCTCGCCTTTAAACAACCGCCAAACCTTCAACAGATGATTGTTCACTGCAAACTGTCCAGCCATCAGGACAACATCGACCACAACACCGTACAACACTGTCATGTCAAACACTGTAAGGCGTGTCAGAGTGTCAACATGGATAACCACCGTTACCCATGGGGACACCACTCACCGTGTACACAGCAGATACTCATGTGACTTAGCCAACAGTGTCAATCTCATATGCCCTGAGGCATGGTACATTGGCGAAACCAAGCAGACGCCAAAAGAACGGATGAATCAACAGACAGGAGTGTTCCTTCCCAGTCAGGGAAAGCTTCAGCAGTCAGGGACATTTGGTCATGGATCTTCTGGTGACCATCTTGCAAGGCAGAATTTATGACAGGCAACAACACAAAATGGCTGAGCAGAGGCTGATAGTTAATTCCAGTGCCCATGAGAATGGCCTCAACCGGGAAATTGGTTTCATGTTGCACTATATGTGATACATGTGATCCCACTCTCTCTCTCTCTCTCTCTCTCTCTCTCACACACACACACACACACACACACACTCACTCTCTCTCACAGGCTTATACTCTATCAGACCCACACACATTTTACCAAGCATTCACGCACGCAAACACACTCTCTCACACACACTCCCACTCACATGCACACACTGTCTTTCTCTCTCTCTCTCACTCTCACTCTCCCTCTCCCTCTCATGCATGTACACACATGCACAAGTCAATGGGGTGAATTGGTATTTGCAGATACATTCTTTTTTGTGCAAAAAATGCATAATCTGCAGGCTGTCAATGCAGGCAGTCAGTCCATTTAATATTTTGTAAATTCCACTTTGGAAATAGAATCAGTCTGGCTCAAGACTGGGATACAGACAGACTCTGACCTCACACCTTTAATGCATTGTCTGAGCTGAGATATTACCTTGTGTTACAAAAACTTAAGTTATCTTGAGAAGGTGACTTAAAAGAAGTTATTTGATTTACATATTAATGAATGGAAACCTGCGTTCTAAAAGATGAAAGACTAAACAATCCAGGTTTGTTCAATATATCACTGTATGACACTGTAATCTTTTGCTATAAATTTTATGTCTTTATGTTCTTATACTCCATAACCACATGATGAAGGAACAGTGCTCCAAAAGCTAGTGCTGCCAAATAAATCTGTTGGATTATAACCTGGTGTTGTGTGATTTCTAACTTTGTCCACCCCAGTCCAACACCGGCTCCTCCACATCAAGAAAGATGCTGCATGTAAATGCGAGAGGAGTGCAGCATGGGCAGGAGATAGAAAATGATAGATGGTAAAGGGAAGATGGTAACATCCTGGCAGAACACAAAGACCTTTGACCTTTGTCCTGCACTGCTGGTCATTCCACTGGATGGCTGAACCCTGGTTAGAAACCTCGGGCCTGGTGTTGTGGCCTCCTCCTCTGCAGTCCTTGAGGGAGGAGGGTGGCCCTCCTCAACAACCCTCCCAATCCAGCAGAATGTCCCCCTCCAGAAAATAATGGCACCAATTCCTTCATATCTGACATGCCCTCTAGGAGTGTATGCAGCCATAAAGAGAGGCCTCTGAATGCTAAAGTTTTTCTGGATGTACAATGGCATAGCGGGTTTTGAGAAGATTTGTAGCTCAGGTTGAGGTTTTGGTCGCTGAGCTGAAAGGTTCATTTCCAGATGTTTTGTTACCTTACTAGGTAACATCTTCAGTGGACCTCATGCAAAGCAATGCGGAAAATTCCTGCTTTCTATTTATATGTTTGGGTTTCCTTGGGTTGGTGATGTATTTTCCTATGGTGATGTTATTTCCTGCGGTGAAGTCACTTACTGTTCCTTTTCTCAGGGGGTGGTAGATAGGGTCGAACTCAATGTGTTTGTTGATAGAGTTCCGGTTGGAATGCCATGCTTCTAGGAATTCTTGTGCGTATCTTTGTTTGGATTGTCCTAGGAAGGATGTATTGTCCCAGTAGAAGTGGTATCCTTCCTCATCCGCACCAACACCCTCAAACAAAGCTGCATCAGAACATTATTACAATGAGCCAACACACACTGCAGCACGAAGAACTGTGCAGAGCAGAGGAAAATCACCTATACTGTGTATTCAAAAAGAATGGGTACCCAATAAACACAGTCCACCGATTTCTCAACAACAAACCTAAGCAAACAGACAAAATACGTCCAGAAACCCTAGCCACTCTTCCCTACATCAAAGACATCTCGGAAATGACTGCCAGACTACTCAGACGCCTTGGCATCATGGTAGCCCACAAACTCACCAACACACTAAAACAGCAGCTAATGAACTTGAAAGACCCTACACAGACAACAAGCAAAACTAATGTCATTTACAAAATACCGCGCAAGGACTGTAACAAACACTACATTGGACAAACAGGCAGAAAACTAGCCACCAAGATACATGAACACCAACTAGCCACAAAAAGACATGACCCTCTCTCACAAGTCTCCTCATATACAGATGAGAAAGGACACCACTTCAACTGGGACAACACATCCATCTGAGGACAAGCCAAATAAAGACATGCATGAGAATTCTAGAAGCATGGCATTTTAACGGGAACTCTATCAACAAACACATTCAGTTAGACCCCATCTACCACCCTCTGAGAAAAGGAACAGGAAGTGACGTCACTACAGGAAATAACATCACCACAGGAAATGACATCACCAATCCAAAGAAATCCAAACATATAAATAGAAAGCAGGAATTTTCAGCATTGCATCGCATGAGGTCCACTGAAGATGTTACTGAGTAAGGTAACGAAATGTCTGGAAATGAACCTTTCAGCTCAGTGAGCAAACCTATATCCAGTACAATGGCATTTTAGATTAGATTAGATTCCCTACAGTATGGAAATAGGCCCTTTGGCCCAACAAGTCCATTCCGACTCTACATTTTCAATAGGATGCCAATGCCAGGGAAGTCAGCCTTGTTAGCGCGGATGAAATGATATCAGTCCGAGCCCAGAGTGCAGTTCAATCGGTAACGTTTATTGCTACAGTAACGCCGGCGCAGACCAACCGAGGTCCAAATCTCGGCTGCTCTGCTGTTCCCGCGCGCAGCTACATATTATATACTTTTAGTTGTCAGGATGTGTGGAGTTTGGGGATGAATGGGATGATAGTTCCCCATCATCACTGGAGTAGGTGCAAATAGAATGTTTCCTGCCGTCCCAGGAGAGTTGCAGGGCACGCACAATAGGGTGCTAATTGGTTTATGTAAAACGGGTCTGGGTACAGGAGAGTTGCAGGGCACGCACAATAGGGTGCTAATTGGTTTATGTAAAACGGGTCCGGGTATTATCTGCTTGTCTCTCTCTGTGAGGGCAGGGGCTAGCACCCCCCTTTGTTCTCTTGGGGTGTTGGTGTGTATTGGTCTGTCCATTCCTGTCTGGTGGATGCCTGTCCTTTGTGTCAGAATGGCTCCGTATCGATGGGTATGGGTGTGTTTCAGTCAGTCTTTTGATGTGATCAGGAGATGGGTTTCCATATTAATTAATTCCAGAGTTTTGGTCTATGAGTCATGGGTAGTGTTGGTATAGTGTGGATTT
>NC_057725.1:16643461-16645212 GCF_004010195.1 Chiloscyllium plagiosum
CTCGAAGGGAGTGAGGCCAGTGGAGCGGCCTGGGTGGCCCTTAAGCGCATCAGTATGCAGGGCAGAACGTCCACCCAGCCCTGCCCTGTTTCGGCGATCACCTTCGCCGCTTTGAGGGTCCGGTTCATGCGCTCGACCATCCCGGATCTCTGGGGATGGAACGGGACGTGGAAGTGCTGTCTGATGCTTAGGAGGCGGCAGGCCAGTTTCATTGCGTCTGGTGAAGTGCGTGCCCTGGTCTGAGTCTAAACATTTTGAATTGACCTGCAGGGTCCAAGGCTTTTTACAAAGTGAACGGTTAGGGTTTCTTCTACTCTTTGTGTGAAGAAATGATTCCTGACATTATCCTTTTGCTGTCTGGCTTTAATTTTACACAGTCTTGCTCTTGATTCTCCTGCCAGTGGAAATCGTTTCTCTCTGTCTGCCCTTTCAACTCTTTTAGTTATCTAAAACAATCCAATTAAATCACCCTACATCACCTTCATTGTATGGAGTATTTGGGTCTAATCAATGTGGAATTCATGCTCAAATTCTAATTGTTCTGTCATATTTTTGTTAATAGTCTTCCTTTCCAGCAGCTTCCTGGACATTATCTCCCAGCTCAAGTTAAGCAAATCTTGCAGCCTCATTTTAAATCCTTAAAAATTTTGCCTTTCCAATTTGAGCATGAGGTTCCATCTGCATTCCCGCAAGGTAAACATAGAAATTTGTTCTTGTTAACTTTGCTATTTGGCTTCCTCTTCGATTCTGGCAGATTAACTTGTGAACTTCTGGGATGTCTTCTGGAAAGCCAATAACCCAGTCCTACAAATGGCTTTTTGTAGACCCCTCCTCTGTCAAGGTCAATTTCCATGGCAGCATGAATCATATGAGTCTTCTTGTATCCAGCCAGATAGAAATGTTCATTAGCTAACCTTTAGTTTCCAACTATTGGACTCAAGTAACCAATTTAAAGCAAAAAAAAATTATGGTCTGGCATTCTCAATACCTGAGACTTGGAGACTAACAGTCTATTCACTTTTAACACAATCTACCATTGTCTACAAGTGTGAATACCTTCCCACGAAAACAACTAAGGGACACCTTTAATCTTAACAATCCAGTTTGCTGTCGGTGAAATTCAAATCTGCCTGTATGTTACCCTAATTTACTGACAGCCCCAAAATGTAACCATCTTGTAAAAATAATTGTTTGGTAGTACTGAACTTAAAACATGTCTAAAAAGAGACATGAGGTTGAAGCTTTTTGGCTTGCACTCATCAGGATTGAAATGAAGCATAGCCTTAATAAGTTTCTTATTCTTGTCGGCTATAAAACGGGTAAGGGAACCCTCTGGCCCCCAATCTAGGTCTTCGGCCGCGGTCCCACCCATGGTAGGGACGCAGCGGGTATAACTTAACAGAAGCTACTTTAAAGTAAAGCTAGCAGGCGTGCTAAGGGATGTTGCTGGCACTGGCTTATTAATCTCCCAGTCAGGGAGCCCACTCCCTGTAAATCGAACCCTAGCCCCGCGGGTCAACCTGGGCAGCGGGGGGGGGGGGATAGTTGCAGACGGGGCGCGTGTCGATTGCTGAGCGCGCAACCCCGGGTTTCCGTGAGTCTCTCTCTTACCACCTGACGTTCAGCGGCCGTGTGTACCCCACAAACACTGGGCATGAACCAAGGGCCCGAGTGCAAGGGGGGGGGCGTGAAGTCAGACCTAACCGCGCCTGATCCTACAGAGGCCAATACCTCGGGACCGCGAGGTCAAT
>NC_057725.1:16645350-16698368 GCF_004010195.1 Chiloscyllium plagiosum
TATTTGGTCGGTTTTTAAACAGGGGGGTCAATCTGTCGGGGTCTCGTACCTAAAGTCGTCAGTCCAAGGATAGTCCGTCAGTCACAGTAGCACATTGACAATAAATGACAATAATAATCACGCACACCTTTACTAGTGTTCCGCGACCCCAATACTCCACCCGCAAAGGATCACTCACACACACACACACACTTTTAAAGAGTACTCTACCGTTACACGACTGCCGGACTCACTCTGTTCACAGGTTCAGATAACGGCCGGCAGTGAAGTCCCTTGCGGGGCACGGAGACTTTTACGCGAGAAGTAAAAGAGTAAAGATACTCACCCAGTGCCGTCGCAGGGATCCAGCAGCCGTCGTTAACCAGGATGAAGCCCCCAATTGTTAGCGCGGATGAAATGATATCAGTCCGAGCCCAGAGTGCGGTTCAACAATCGGTAACATTTATTGCTACAGTAACGCCGGCGGAGACCAACCGAGGTCCGAATCTCGGCTGCTCTGCTGTTCCTACGAGCAGCTACATATTATATACTTTTAGTTGTCAGGATGTGTGGAGTTTGAGGATGAATGGGATGATAGTTCCCCATCATCACTGGAGTAGGTGCAAAAAGAATGTTTCCTGCCGTCCCAGGAGAGTTGCAGGTCACGCACAATAGCGTGCTAATTGGTTTATGTAAAACGGATCCGGGTATTATCTGCTTGTCTCTCTCTGTGAGGGCAGGGGCTAGCACCCCACTTTGTTCCCTTGGGGTGTTGGTGTGTATTGGTCTGTCCGTTCCTGTCTGGTGGATGCCTGTCTTTTGTGTCAGGGTGGCTCCGTATCGATGGGTATGGGTGTGTTTCAGTCAGTCTCTTGATGTGATTAGGAGATGGGTTTCCATATTAATTAATTCCGGAGTTTTGGTCCATGAGTCATGGATAGTGTTGGTCTAGTGTGGATTTTATCTGTCCTCTGTCTCCTATCTCCCGGTCACGTGGGCGGACCGGCAGCTGCTGAGTTCTGTGGGTTTAAAGCTGAGACTGCTGTTTAAAACACAAAATGAATTCTTATCGTTTCCTGATGTAGGCATAGTCCCGTGGCAAAAGCAGGGCGGCTCTGATGCCCGCTTGCAGCCTCATCTGGGATATCCAGCCAGTGGCAATTTCCTCCAGCTACCTTGAGTGGGATCATTCAGGTAACATTAGACATGGTAGCACAGTGGTTAGCACTGCTGCCTCACAGCGCCAGAGACCCGGGTTCAATTCCCGCCTCAGGCGACTGACTGTGTGGAGTTTGCACGTTCTCCCCATGTCTGCGTGGGTTTCCTCCGGGTGCTCCGGTTTCCTCCCACAGTCCAAAAGATGTGCAGGTCAGGTGAATTGGCCAGGTTAAATTGCCCGTAGTGTTAGGTAAGGGGTAAATGTAGGGGTATGGGTGGGTTGCGCTTCGGCGGGTCAGTGTGGACTTGTTGGGCCGAAGGGCCTGCTTCCACACTGTAAGTAATCTAATAAATGTAAGTAATCTAATCTAATAAATAACTAGCCCCCTTTTAGGTTGGCGCGCTCTGTTAATGAGGCGAGTTTGGGTGATAGCGTGAGAAAACGTACTAGGTCTCGTCATAAGAAACCCTCTGAAAATCCACCTAAATACAATTTGCCCAAATATCATAGGGGACATTACACCATCTCTACTACTTTGAAGTTGAGTTCTTGCTTTTTAGCTTTTCGAATCTGTGTAAGGTGCGCTGTAGCCGCCAGTGCATTAGCAATGAGCTGATATTACCAAGAAAACAAAACTTAGAAATATAATCGACTATCTTCCAGGTTGCAAGAGCAATTTGAAAATTAGAATTTGAAAGACATCAAATTAACTCTGTGATAAAGTAGTTTGGTGTCATGCAGTGCTAAACTTATACATACTGTTTTCTAAATAGAGTCATGATATATTATAATGGCAAAGGCTGCTGTCAATCAATTTAAAAATATTTATTCAATTAACATTGTGAAGTAAGGGAAGTTGTTGAACCGTTGCTCACTTGATCAGTCTGGATGGAAGAGTTTGATGACAGACTGCATCTTACTGGAATGGAACTTATTGAAGATGTTTACATTATTAAAAAAATCTACACCTTGTTATTAAACATATGAAGTCCTTTAGTACTGGTTTGATTATGTTTGCCTTTCATTTGGTTTCCCACTGTTCCACTTGCATCTGACCACTATTTTGCATGGCACTCAAAATCAGAGAGTCATTGAATCCCTACAGTGTGGAACCAGGCCATTTGGCCGTTCAAGTACACACTGACCTCTGAAAAGCATCCCACCCAGACACCGATCCTATCCCTGTAACCCTGCATTTTACGTGGATAATCTACCCAGCTTGCAATGGGCACTATGGGAAATTTAGCATTTCCAATTCACCTAACCTGCACAGTTTTGGACTGTGGGAGGAAACCCACGCAAACATGGGGAGAATATGCAGACTCCACACAGACAATCACCTGAGAGTCGAATCGAACCTGGGACCCTGGCACTGTGAGGCAGTAGGACACTCACCTTTTATTGGTGAAATTAATATTTTATCTTTGAGTGTATGAACCAATTATAAGTTATTAATTAATATAATTAACCAATCAATATAATGAGAGATGTTGGGTTGGCACCGAATAATTATATTCTGGAATTAATGTATGTCCCACCTACTGTAGTCACCCCTCCCCCCCAGGGGATACGTTCCACGACGTGCTGCGGAAACCCAAAACTACGGATAGGAACGAACCAATTTATTTCAATGGGAAACGTATCCTCTCAGCAGCTTCCTGGTCCCTGGTTCCAGAAAGTTCCCAGTAATATGTTCGGGCTACAGGAAATCGCTGGTAACTGAAACTGTAGAAAATGATTCCGCAGATATGGGGGTCGCCCTGTACCAAATATGGGCCAAATGCAGGCAAACAGGGCTAGTTTACTTTGGGAAACCTGTTCAGCATAGATGGGTTGGACCGAGGGGTCTGTTTCTGTGCTGTACGACTCTGTGACTATGAAAGGCTTTCAAAACTTTGCAATAGGGACATTGGATTTTACACAGCCTGTTATAATGGAAAATGTTGAGTGTTTTAATTGATAGACGACAATGTTTCCAGTGGCAGGTTGAGCTACAGATGGAAGTCAGTGGTGTGTTTGAGGTCTGTTGAATGATGTTTTTTTTAGATTGGTTGCCTCAAGAATGTTGATAATTTCTGCCACCTCCTCGAATTTCTGAGCCAATGAGCTTTGAACTGTTTCATTTGTTGCATGAGAGTCATTTTCCTTTTTGTATTCATTTGTGGATCGCTATCAGGTGCAACGTTGCAACGTTTTGACCTAATGCTAATGAAGTAGCAGTGACACATATATCCATGTCAGAATGGGATGTGATGTGAAGGGAGGGTTCGAGGTGAAGGTATGTATGTATTTACTGTGTTGTCTGCATTTTTAGATGTCACAGACCTTCTAATTAATAGTGCACAAGAGACAAATGAGGAGGTCTTTCCTTGTACCAGATATTAAAATTCAGTTCTCCTGCAATATGCTAGCACTTGTAAACTGAAGCATCAGCAAGTATTTATTCGTGCTTCATGTTCAACCTCTCTACTTGTCCTTCAGCTTTATTTGTCATGTTTTAGAAAGAGATAATACATCATTGTCAATTAAACTACTGACTTCTTTGGCCTGGATGGTGCATGAAGTGCTTAAGCTGTATTCACACAGGCAAACAGAGTGTATTCCATTGAAATTCAAACCTGTACCGTGTCGATTGTGGATAGTTTTTTGGGGTTCATGCTGTTAGCCATTGGCCTAAAGATATCTAGCCTTTGCCCTGCCTTGCTATTTTGTCATTGGAATATGACCAATGATGACCCCTCAAGATGGTGGTGGAGATTCACTGGTGGTAATACCATTGAGCAACAAGGGGCATTGTATGTAGTTCTCTCTTGTAGAATAACAGGTCATTCTGCTCTAACGCGCGTTGCATCACTGTGAATTGGCCATAATGCGATTGACCAATTGTTGACGTTGCTTGGATAACACAAACTTTTGACTGAACGGGTTTAGCGATTTCCTATTAGCAATCTCTTACAGCGCGATTTTCTATAGCACAAGGTTGCAGAAGAACATGACTGTTGCATTACAGCAGAATGACTTGTGGAAAGTTATTGCCTGGCACAAATGTGACATGAATGTTACTCGCCACTTATCAGTATATGCTTGGGTGCTATAAGAGTATGTAATATATGAGAGTAAAGGCTATTTCATTAATGAATTATGAGTAGAGCTGAACAGAAGTGCAAACATCAGCTAAGAACCCCACTTATAGCCAAAAGATTAAGAAGAAATAATGGCTAAAGCTAATGGGAAACTGTATCAGAATGATCATCCTCCACATATCACAGCAACCATTCTTCCTGTCAGGCAAAGCTTCAGCCACTGGAACATTTCCGTGTCGATTCCCATTAACATTCTTTGTTCCTTAACTGTTTGATTTCCCATGGCGGTCAAATGCTGTCATAATATCAATTGTAATCACTCTCAGCTCACCTCATGTCTGCAATTCTAGTTGTGGGTCTTTGTTTGAACCAATGCTGTAATGGGATCTGGAGCTGAGTGGTCCTGACAAGACTCCAAATGGATGGACATCTATGAGCGGGTGATTGATATATAATTGTGATTCATAGCACTATTGCCAAGTCTCTCCATTACATTTCGCTGATTAAGATAAACTGAGAGGGCATCAATTGGCCAGGTTGGATTTTTTTATTCATCTAGTTTTCACCCTGTGCTCAATAACAGATTATTACTGGACTTTTTAACTCATACAAAAAACATATTACCGACCAATCTTGCAGTTTCTTCTGAGAACAACCAGCTCAAGCAGAGACCAGGAGTCAATCCTGGCATTTCATGCAGTGTACAGCCCACTCATTGGATAAATGGACCATGCCATCAGGAGAGTTATGATTTATGAGCTGAATCACACTTGATGTTCTTGAGTTTAGCAATATATATCTAATAGCAGGTGGTTGTGAATTGTGGAGGTTCTGTTACAGAATGCATTATACATATTAGTTTTTTTAGCATCTATTTGAGCTGCAACTTTTTAAACTGTGTTCATACTCAAAAGGTCATTCATCTGATCAGTCCCAGTAGTGAATACAACAACATGTCTAGTAAGGGCTGGCAAAATATAACGTCATGCTCCTGTTCGTCAACCCAATTGTGGGATGCAGACCTATATGAAATGTACTTCACTCAATGTGTGGCCCGGGAGCAAACACGACTCTTGTGAATTTCAGACAACCCGCATATCTCAGCAGGTACTTGCTCCTCCTCAAAAGGAGAACGTGCAGTGAAGTTACAGTACCCTGTGGAACAAACTCAGAAAGCCTTGGCTCTAAAATCAAAGACTGATCATGGAAAAACATGTCAGACGAAGGACTCCTGAAGCAAAAAGACAGAGGCTATGTTTGTACAGAGACGCAAACCACTCAAAAGGCCCTAACTCTGCAAAGTGAAGAGAAACAGACAGCTAGAGGGGTGAACTTTGAGATTCTGGCACCAAAGTCCAGCTTACAGTGCCACAGCAATTTAAATGACTGTGTAGTTGTTGTGTAGGTCAGAGAATGCAAGTTCAGGTAACATTTTCTCCCCACTGTAGCACTCTGGTTTGCAGCTTTATGATTTGTTGTAGATTCAGTATCATAGACATTACATTGATTTACACTACACAATACAATACAGTCATGTCGCTCACCAGTTAGGAATTCTGCTGAACATCAGGATGATCCACCTTATCCTCACATACTTAACAATGCTGTTAACCTCACACCCATTGCTCATAGATTCCATGTATCACCATTCAACTATGGCAAGAACAACACCCAATGGATAACAATTCATTCTCTCCCATTTCTTTAAAGTTTAGATATCAAAGAAGCAGTTGAAATGGACACATCTACATTTCCAGAGCCATTGGAGCGGTTGGCTTCTCTCTTACAGATTTGACTGTGATTGAGACTGTACTGCACCTGACATTAACAAAACATTATAATCTGCACAGAGACTGTTATGATTCCAGATAATGATAATACAGGAGAAGGTATTAGAATAAAATCTGGCTTGATAGTGCATACATTTATGGAGAAAATGAGGATTGCCGATGCTGGAAATCAGAGTCGAAATGTGTGGTGCTGGAAAAGCACAGCCGGCCAGGCAGCATCCGAGGAGCAAGAGAGTCAACATTTTGAGCATAAGGTCTTCATGAAGTTCCAGTTTATACATTGATGTCTTGCAGCTAGTTACTGTTACAAAGAGAAGATAGTTGGAAAGATCTTGACATCAACATCAAAAATGGACAATCAAAATTCAATCTTTTATCTCAATATTATCCTTTTACAGATGCTCAATGCTAGAGAAATTTTATTTCTATCCAAACTCTCTTGACTTAGAAGCTTCATAAACTAGACTGACTGGTTCCTGTAAACTAAAAGTTTGATTCTTCTGCTGGAAGAGCCTGTTCTCCCTTCTGAGCCGAACACCTGATTTTCCTAAACAGAAAGCAAAAATTAAATTACGGCTTTCTAAGTTGTCATTAATTATGGGTCATTGACATTACATTAATTTACATTACAAGAGTTTTTACCAGGCACTTAACTGTAGACATATACTTTCTTGAATTTGCTGCAAGTAAGTTATTGTTCCAAATGACTTCTTGATTTGTTTAAAATGAAATCACAGAACTGACCTGCATCCATCTACCTTTATTTTAAAATTCAAATTCTAAAATTTAATCTATACTGCATCTTTCATCATGAGACAAATTATGAAAAAATTTAATTTCTAATGAACAGACTCAATAGCACAAAATCTTGCATTTTTTAAAACTTTTACTGTAACAGCTAATTAATAAAACATTCTTGACTTAGCATTATTTTAATTTTGTAGGTAAATTGTAATTTAAGATAAAGAAAGGAACATTCCTCTTTTATACTTTGCACATATCATACTCCCCATGAAATCAACATCATTCTGACAAATAGTTCAGAATTATCCCCAGTTTTCAATCAGTTAATGTTTCCTCACTTTGCCAAATATTAACTTTGAATGGTCATATCCAGGGAAACTGTTAGTTTTCAGAGAGATTTATGAATTAACTACAAGCAGTAAATCCTGTCCGAATGGTACTTCCCCTCAAGCCATGTCTGACCAATTCTCCCAGAGTCGTTGGATAGTTGCTGAATGTATCTTTTCAACTAAAGACCATCTTCATCTCACATTCAACTATGATAACATGCAAAACATAGCAGCTTCTTATCTCTGATGACAATGTAAAACTGCTGTCAGTCTATAATATTTAATGATTTACAGGGAAGCCTGTAGCCTGATCTGAAAACGGTTTCCTCAGCCCTCTTCCACATAGCAAAATTAAACACGTTAGATTCAGCCATTGCATTTAGCTTTTCTTGACCATAACTCTGTTACTTGGTCAAAGTAAATGGACAGTCTACAACCAACTGTTTTTAAGCAGCTACTTTCAGCATCTTTCTGGAACATTGAGTCACTCGGTTGTTTTTCATTATCAGACATTGTCTTTATTGTTATTGATTATCAGCTCATAATATGTCATAAAGTCATAGAGATCTATCGCAAAGAAAATTGCCCTTCAGCCCATTACATCTGTATTATCAAAAACAACCACCTATTCTAATTCTATTTTCCAGCACTTAGCCTATAACATTGAAATGTTTGTCATCACAAATGCACTTCTAAATACTGCTTAAATTTTATGAGAGTTTCTGCCTCCACCACCCTTACAGACAGTGAATTTTCACCACTGTTTGGGTGAAAAAGTCTTTCCTCACATCACCTCTAAACCTTCTGCTCCCTACCATAAATCTTTTCTTTCAGGCTATTGATCCCTCTATCAAGAGGGGAAAGGTTTCTTTCTGTCTACCTGATCTATGTCCCTAATGATTTTATACATTTCAATCATGTCCCTTCTCAATCTCCTCTGCTGCAAGGAAAACAGCTCTGGTCTGTCCAATCTCTCCTCATAACTGAATCTCTCCAGCCCAAGTAATAACTTGGTAAACTCCCTCTCTGTTATGCCATTACATCCCTCCCACAATGTGGTTTGCAGAACTGCACACAATGCTCTGGCTGTGGCCTAATCAATGTTTTGTACAGTTCCAGCATCACCTCACTGCTCTTAAACTCTTAACCACTTTATGCATACATCCTGATACAATAGGAGACCGGTGTACATGCACACCAAATCCCTCTTCCCAAGTCTAACCCTTCATCTTGTACTCCCCTGTCTTGTTTGTCCAGTTGAAGTACAGCACCTCACATTTATCCAGATTGAAAGCAGTTCACCTATTCTGAGTCGAAGTTCCATGCAATCATATGCAGGACCCTGTCCTCTGCAAACAGGAAGAACATGTCTAAGCATTGCATTTTTATTATATTAAATACAAGGATGATATTGTATAAATTGGGAATATAATAATAGCATTGCTTCCATGGTAATACTTTATCCATGTGGTTCAAATTGCTAAAGCTTTAGAATTTAGCATTGCTGTACCAGGACATATAACAAACGTCGGCAATATACCTCTCTTGTCAGCAAGGCTCAAGTTCTGTACTGCCAAGAAACTCCTCTCTTTTTACTTCTATGTGGTATAAAATATTGCGCAATTTGTTCATACAAAACAAATTTTGAACACATTAATTCATTTTAATCTTCATGGTAAATACTTGACAGGACTGGAATCCTTCCTAGTTTTCAGAGCTGAGTTATCATGTGGAAAATAATTTTGTGTTGTATGACCATGTGACCAACAGACAAACTAGGAAAAAGAATAGGTTAATTGGGCCTGCTCTGCCATTTCATAAGGTCACGGCTGATCTGATTTAAACCTCAATTCTACACTCCTGCGTGTCCCTGATAATTTTCCAGCCCTTTGGTAATCAAGAATCTATCTACCAGCATCTGAAAAATATTTAAACATTCTGCATACATTGCCTTTTGAGAAGAGAATTCTAAAGACTGACAGTCCTGTGGGGGAATAAAATGTTTCCTTATCTCTGCTTTAAATGGCTTGCCTCCTTATTTTTAATATATGATCCTGGTTCTAGATTCCCCCGCAGGAAGAAACATGTTTTCAACATCCCTTTAGGCTCTGGGGTGTAGACGTGGAATGTTTGCATTGATGTGAAGCAGCAGTGACATCCTCTACATTTAGCCCATTGTCAAGAGGGCAAGGACTTCCCAAACTCTCAGCCTCACATAGATCTCACTCCTGCTAGGAAGATGGTGCAGTCCCTTCATGTTGTCAAAATATGTACAAATGGATTTACAAATGGATACATTTACTAGAAATGAAGATGGGAAAATACAAGAAGAACTAATTAAAGCTTACTTGCTCTGATATTATTCCTATAGCCACAGCAAAAGTTTGGTCTGAAATCTTTTTTTAAAAATGAGACATCATTTGAAGTAAAGAAGCTTATGGTTAATTTGCATTGAATGACAAAATTAAGCAGATTTTAATCCAAAGCATTTTGGAAGAATTCAATTTTTGCACTCAGTGAAAAGTATGACTAATGCAAAAAAGGCATTTTTCAATTTTTAATGAATTTGTCTTTCATGCTAGCAGCTGGTCTAACAACAATATTTTGGCATAACTGACTTATGTCCTGGCACCTGTGGAAAATGCTGTGCTGTGTGAAGCCCTAAAGGAATGTCTTTAGAAACTAAAATTTTAAATAAATATTATGAATCCAATTCATATTAATACTGGCCAAGTCTAATCTCAGAATAAATTCAGGATTGATGGACCATAAGCCTTGCATTTTGCAATTTATTTAACATGGTACTCAGTCATTGAATGTACTAACAGGGGGAATTCCAATGCAATTGATTCAAATAAGAGATGTATAAAATTGTGAAAAAAAGCATCAAGCCTAAGGATTTGGAACATTTTAGAATTCAGCAAAAGAGGGGAAGAAGACCGGGGCAGCGGAAACATAAAGTATGAGAGTAAATTTTCAGTGAACATAAAAACTGGTGGTAAAAGCTTCTGTAAATATATGAAGAGGAAAAGATGGATAAAGACAAATGTAGGTCCTTTACTGTCAAAAATTGTGGAAATAATAAATGAAGAAAAAAGAAGTGGCAGAATAATTGAACACATACTTTGGTTCTGTATTAAACAAAAAGGCATAAATAACCTACCAAAAATGGTCCTGAACCAATGGTCTAGTGAGAGGGCAGAATTAAAGGAAGTCAACATTAATAAGAAAATATTGCTGGGGAAATTAATAGAGTTAAAGGCTGACAATCAGCCAGGCCTAAAAATACACATCCCAAAATATGAAAGGAGGTTTCTCGAGAACTATTGGATGCATTGGAAATCATTGTCTAAAATCCTATAGAATCTGAAGCAATTCCTACAGATGGGAGGAGAGCAAATGTAAAGCTAGTATGAAAAAAAAGGGAGGGAGAGAAAGAAAACCAGAGAATTACAGACCGACTCCCTAACATCAGTCATACATAGAACTTAGAACATTACAGTGCAGTACAGGATGGTGCACCAACCTATGAAACCAATCTGTAGCCCATCTAACCTACACTATTCTATTCTTGTCCATATGCCTATCCAATGACCATTTAAATGCCGTTAAAGTTGGTGAGTCTACTACTGTTCCAAGCAATGCATTCCAAGCCCCTACTACCCTCTCAGTAAAGAAACTACCTCTGACATCTGTGCTATATCTATCACCCCTCAAATTAAAGTTATGTCCCTTCGTGCTAGCCATCACCATCCAAGAAAAAAGGCTCTCACTGTCCAACCTATCTAACCTCTGATTATCTTACGTGTCTCAATTAAGTCACTTCTCAACCTTCTTCTCTCTAACGAAATCAGCCTCTCAAGTCCCTCAGCCTTTCCTTGTAAGACCTTCCCTCCATACCAGGCAACATCCTAGTAAATCTCCTCTGAACCCTTTCCACAGTTTCCACTTCCTTCCTATAATGTGATGACCTGAACAGTACGCAATACTCCAAGTGCAGCTGCACCAGAGTTTTGTACAGCTGCAGCATGATCTCATGGTTCCAAAACTCAATCCCTCTACCAAAAAAAGCCAGCAGACTATATGCCTCCATAACAACCCATCAACCTGGGTGGCAACTTTCAAGGATCTATATATCTGGACACCAAGATCTCTCTGCTCATCTACACTATCAAGAATGAGCAGAGTAAGGAAAATGCTACAGAGAATTAGAAAAGACATGAAATCAGAACACTGCAAAGCATTAATCAGATTGCACAAAGCTAGCATGGGTTAATTCATCACAGATCATGCTCAACAAATATACTTGAGCTTTTTGAAGAGGTAACAGGTAGAATAGCTGAGGGAAAACCAGTAGATGTGGTGTAATGGGATTTGCTGGAGCCTTTTGACAAGGTGTCTCACAAGACGTTAGCAGGCAAAATAATAGCATAGGGGATAGGGAGCAATATATTAGCATGAATTGAGAATTGTTTGATGAACAGAGAATGGGAATAAATGAGTCATTTTCCAAGCAATTGGCACTAATGTTTAGGGCACCACAAGTAACAGATCCTGCTATACACGACATACACAAATGACCTGGATAAGAAAACTTAATGTAACATTACCAAGCTTGCTGACGATACATAACTAGGTAGGATTGTGAGTTGTGTGAAATATGGCAACACCAGTTAATGTTTTTCAATCTTGGTTCTAGTGCACTGAATCTATTCATCTCAAGCTATACTTCAACATTGTATATCTTCATTAAATTCCATGGATCAACACACTTCTAGAGCAGGTTTGATGAGCGGGGACCTTGAAGTCCTCAGACAGGCAGAGAATGCAATCAAATCAAATAAAGTTCACTGACAAAAATTCAGGAATAATGAAGCATGATTATCTGTTCCACTGTGTAATCATAAATAGGAGAGAATTTTTGAAAAGCAACCCTACATCTCCAATCCAGATGTGTTGGCTCTATTACAAACTTCACCTTTGTTGAATGTTTAAATTAATTATATGATCTGTCAAGCCAACCAAATGTGACCAGGTTTGAAGAAAGAAGAAAGATCAAACTACAACTAGAATAAATTTGAGTGCACTGTCTGACCTGATCACAGATAAGACAATGAGAACAATTTTTATGTGAACTTATACTATTAAAATAAACCATGTGAAGGAAGACACTACAGTGCATTGACATTTACAGTAGATTTGAGAAAACTATAATATTGTGGGTGAAACATGGAATTTAGAAGCATAAAGACAATTAAGAACTGATCTTTGCAGTGTGCAGAAAAAGACATTTGCAACAAATTTTTGACTGTCCAGTCTGACTTGTCCAGTATTTAAAAAGATGACAAATGTCTTTCAGCAATGAAATTGTCGAATCAAAGAATTAAAACTATGTATGCTATGCACTGCACCTGTCAGTGTCATTCTTGTTACCGTTTGTAAAATAGATTATATTAGAAACATATATTTCTTATTATAATAGGAAATAAATATTGGATATTTATTCAAAAAAAAGGTTGAATTGTACTTGTTTGAAAAAATCTGTCTGCATTATATAGAATTATTGCGAGGATGGATGAGCTGGCAAAAACAGCATATAGTTGAGATATATGAGGTAAACTGCTCAAGATTTTATCTCTGCTGAATTCGCTGTGGTTGCAGTGGCAACTGGCTTCAGGACTATGCAATTGGCTTGAGTATCCTGGACAAGATAGGGGGAAGATGGGCAATTGGTCCACCCCTGATTGCTTAGCATTTGCTTCTGGGTGAAAATTTACAAGTTTGAATATCTGACAAACACTGAATGCAGGTTACACATTGAGTGCCAACACTCACTGTTTTAATTCAGAGACAGAAGGTGATCAATTGGATTTGGTGTTACAGAGTGCCTGATGCCTATGGGATTATACAGTAACAACAAGAAAGAAAATCAAATTGAAGAGAGAGGGACATGTTTCAGTGTTTGCCTGGAAAATAGAACCTTAGGTTCTACATACAAATATCTATCTATATTTGTCATCTGCATCTGTTCCTAGCTTATTCATGATTTGTAATCAAGTAAATTGTGATGAGTATGTCTATTCCCTCCCAAACTACTAATAAGACAGATGTTTAATGGTATTTTTTTAAATCTATGATTTAGACCTTATGACTACATTATTATCTGGCTACTAACATGCCATAAGACCAATTATTAAGCTACAGTGGTTATTTTGAGTACTGCAATACAACAGATTTTAAATTTAGCTCATTAGTAACTACATGTAGTAATAACAGTAATTGTTTCAAATGAATGGTCGAAAATCTTGCTGGCAATAACAGCAATTTAATTAAACATCCCACAAGGGGTGATGACTCTGCTCCTTCAACAGCTGGCATTCGAGATTTTGGGAGGGAATCTTACAGAATAGTATTCAAATTCAGAAACCATCCAGAAGCAAGCAGATTTATTGTCATAAAATATATAAAGTACCAACATTGATGTCACTTGACAGAGTTTACAACAATCTCATTCAAAAATTAAGATTCCTGTATTTGAGCCATTGCAAAGGAAGGGACAGCGTGAAAAGGCTCAACTAAATCCTATTTATTGAGTAATTCATTTCTCTACATTACAGGTATTTGTTGTCATTAATTATTGAAGCAAAGTTTTATGATTTCTTTTTTAGAAAATGCTTGGCTCATTTTCACAGCTCCTGGACCACGGTGGCAAATTTCTCCTAATGTGAATTCAGGAGGTGAAGCATTCTTAAACCATTGATCAATAATATAGAAAAGAAGCAATGACACTCTCACAGCTTCTGAACACTTTCACATACTTGCCACCGACAAATTATTTCTGACTTGGTTTCTGTGATTTTCTGACAGCTGAATTGTGCACAGCAAGCTCCAAAAAACAACAAGAAAGTAAATGACAAGCTGATCTGCAGATGTTCATGTTAGTTAAGCATCTGGTTAGCACTATTAGAATATCAGGAGAATTGATTGCCCTTCTTCATTGGATATTTTGCAACATTTTGAATGGAAAAATAATCAGTTCAAATATCTGTTCCAAAATTAAATGATTTCTGAAAATGGAACATTCTTTTAGTATTGTACTGAATTGTCAGTCTAGATTGTTTTTGCATGTCTTGACATCTGGCTTGAATTCAAAAGATACTAACTGTGTGGAAATGCTGCTAACTGCGCCAATCTCTCATGTGAAAGTGAAGAGGCCAGTTCAAAACAAATAAAATGAAAGTCAAATCCAATATCATGTTGGGCCACTAAGAGTTTTTTTAGGAATGTCTAATGGCACATCAGGTAACATTTGGACCAGACATTCTGGTTTCATGTCACTTCTCAAATTTTGAGGCCACAGATAATGCGTTACGATGCAGTCATACATGTTGGATAAACTAAACCTGGTTTCAATTCGAACATAATGCAGGAAAGGATAATGTTTTGGATTTCAAAAAGCACATTAAAAAAGGTTTAATCTTGTTTGTCATGATTTTGCTCTTAAATGATGCTGTCCACTATTCTTAAATTCACATTCACTCCAGACAAATGCATAAGACTGGATTTTCCAATGGTCAGACTGTTGTTATTCTAGTGTGGATGGATGGTGTGCATGGGGATCCTAAGGATTCCCAATCATAGTAGTCACCAAAATTATTGTCCAGGAAATTGAATTTTCAGCTGGTGAATTCCTTTACACCAGGACATATCCAGTTAAATCTGAAATTTTGCAGGATTCCAATAAAATAAAAAATAATATTTACTTAGGGATAGTTAGACTATCAAATATTGAGTAGTTGTTCAAAGGATTGACACGGTGGCTCAGTGGTAGCACTGCTGCCTCACAGCACTAGGGACCCAGTCTTGGGCGACTGTGTGAAGCTTGCACATTCTCCCTATGTCTGCGTGTGTTTCCTCTGGGTGCTTCAGTTTCCTCCCACAGCCTTTGAACACTTTCACATACATGCCACCAACAAATTATTTCTGACTTGGTTTCTGTGATTTTCTGACAGCTGAATTGTGCACAGCAAGCTCCAAAAAACAACAAGAAAGTAAATGACAAGCTGATCTGCAGATGTTCGTGTTAGTTAAGCATCTGGTTAGCGCTATTAGAATATCAGGAGAATTGATTGCCCTTCTTCTTTGGATATTTTGCAACATTTTGAATGGAAAAATAATCAGTTCAAATATCTGTTCCAAAATTAAATGATTTCTGAAAATGGAACATTCTTTTAGTATTGTATTGAATTGTCAAAGATGTCCGAAGATGTTTGGGTTAGGCTAATTGGCCATGCTAAATTGCCGATAGTGTTCAGGGATGTTGAGATTAGGTACGTTAGTCAGGGGAAATGTACGCAAATGGCTCTGGGTAAGATACTCTTCGAGGGTCGGTGTGAATTTGTTGGGCCAAATGGTCTGTTTCCACACTGTAGGGATTCTATGAAATTATTTTGATGCTCCTTTGACCACATCCAAAAACATTTACTTACTCGATCCCCAGTGCGCAGGAGCAGCAGTGCATACCATCTGCAAAGATACAGTGTTGAAATTCCCTAAGGCTCCCTAAGCAGTATCTCAAACTCACAATCACTTCCACCTTGAAGAACAAGGACAGCAGATACATGGGAACACCACATATGCCAAGTTCCCCTCCAAGTCACTTACCACCTCGATTTGAAAATCTATCAAAGTTCCTTCAGTTTTATTAGATGAACATTTGAGAATTACCTCCCCAGCAATGTTGTGTGTCAATCTACGGTTCATGGACTGCAGTAGTTCAAAAAGGCAGCTCAGTACCACCTTCTCAAGGGCAACAAGGAATGGGCAATAAATGTGGGCCAGCCAATGGCGCCATTGTCCCATGAGTGAATAAAAATAAAAAGAGTTTGCCAGTCAGCCAAAATCATGTGTAACTATCTCTCCACATTAAACGTCTCTATCCATTACTTCTTGCCATGAGCAACATCTTTATTCCAAGTGGTAGCTAGACATATTGTTGATCTGGAGTCACATTTAGGCCATTTTAATGAAAGATGTACTTCACTAAAGGATATTAGTGAAACAGTTGGGCTTTTTTGACAATTGATGATAGCCTACATTGAAATTTATTTTGGATTCCAGACTTAATTAATTGAACTTGCATTCCATTAGTTGCCACAATGGGTTTTTAACCCATGTCCAGACCATTAACCTGGTTATATGAAGGACTGGTCCAGCAACATATTGGCATTACATCATCGTCTCCCCTATATTGACTCAAATAATTCATTTGCATGAGAGAGAAGGTAATGGTGTAGTGATAATGTCACAGGATTAGAGCCCCAGGCTAATGCTATGGAAAATAGATTTGAATCTCACCATGACAAATGGTGAAATTTGAATCAATAAGGTCTGAAATAAAAAGTTAAACTTGTGGTGATCATTGAACCAGTTTCATAAAATTCTATCTGGTCCATTAATATCCTTTGGGGGAGGAAATCTGTTATCCTTTCTTAGTCTGTGCTATATCTAACTCAGATCCACAACATTGTGGTGGACACTTAACTGCTCTCTGAAGTGACCTGAAAAGCCAAATAGTTCAAAGACAAATAGAGACGGTCAACAAATGCAGCTTTTGCTAGTGATGCCATTAAGATTGATTTTATTTCGGCTAAAATTGTTTTATTTTGGACTAGATTGGATTGAGGTCAATAAACACTTTCACTCAACTATGCTGTCACATTACCTGCCCAACAACCAATCTTGAATAAGTAGCAATGATTTTGTTTTGGACTGGAAATAAATTGCGATGAGGCTCTTCGTAACTAAGCCATCTATCCCTTATTCAGCCTCCACATCAGTAAGGTCTAGATTGTAAAGATGAATTCTTCCCCCTCTACAATGTATAAATCAAAACTTCTTTTCTATAAATGGGCTCATTCATTGCACAAAGGGAAATTGCTCACTATGTGTTAGAAATCCAAAACAATTATTAATACTACATATTATTTCATCAAGCTATACAGAACGCAACACATGGTGCTCTCCAGGTAGTTTCCATGTTACATAACCCTACACATGGCTTAACATAATATTCATGCATTTTTTCAGGTTGATGTTTCAGGTCTGAACTTCCTATTTAACCAATGGCAATACTATGATGATAGACACCTTTAACTTCCTACATCAAACAGTTTTACAGCATTGCATGTCGATGTTTGCAGTGCACTTCCTCTGGTCTTCTCAACAAGCAGAACTGGTGAATACTTATTTAATTCACAACTGAAAACAAACCTAGAAACTTTTTTTTTCATTTTGTTGAGAAATTGTGGCAGAATAAAAAAAACAGCAAGTCTAGACATTACTAAAAAAAGCTTTCACATGCTCACAGACAAATAAAAAGCAACACGACCCAAGCCCTCAGAGTAGCACAGAACTTGCACATTAGATACAAAAACAGTAAACCCCTCAGGCAGAAACTTTCAAGATACAATGGCAATAGGTTTTTCTCAAGGTCAGGCTCTTCTGAAATGTGCATCACCTCAGTCCCAGGAGCGGGTTGTGAAATAAGACAAGTAGACAAATTATTACAATACTCACCATTCAGCCGCAGGTCAAAAGAGCACTAGTGCAGGAGAAAGACAAGCATATTTGTACACACAGGGAAAGTAATGATAAAAAGGAATACGATGCTCATATTTAACTTGGTAGTAGTAATAGAATAGACGTGCTTACTTAGTGTATTTTGTTCATACAGCGTATAAACAGAAAAATGATCTGAAGTAAAGTGAGTTCCAAAATGTGATCTAAATGGAATAAAGTGGCTGATGACAATGTTAACAAGGGGAGAATTCTTCTCAAATTATTTGAGTTTTAGTTCCCCTTGCAGCAACCTTTTTAAGGAACCCTCTCAATACCAGTCACCTTGTTGCCCCTGGCTATGATTACCTGTCTCAACACACCAAACCGTGTGGTGTTGGAAAAGTACAGCAGGTCAGGCAGCATCCAAGGAGTAGAAGAATCGACATTTTGGGCATAGGCCCTTCATCAGGAATGTGGAAGGGGGAGGGGGAGGGTGACTCTCCAGCATCTCCTCGTAATTATCATTCTGTCACGCCTAGTGCCAGTTTTTCATGCTATAAGCTTTCAACCAATGCTGAAAATTGGACACAAATAAGCTCTTATAACACCCACCATAAATCAGGTGATTTTTGGCATTTGGTCTGCAGACATCATCAAGTCTGCTGTGACTATCCCATTACAGAAAAATATTCATAGAAATGTGGAATTTGCACATTTCTTTTTGCTTTGGGATGGACCAGCATAAAAAGGAAACTACAGAGTTACTTGCCTATAAGTCTTTGACAATGGATTTTGTATCAAGTTGTCATTCTCTCATAGATTATTTCCTGTCTAAACTCAGCCACGTGGACCTCAGACATATTAACAGGATCTAGAATCAACATGAACACTAAATCTTGTTTATGCCTTGAAAAATGTGGAAAGCCAAATTCTGAAACAGCTATTTCTTTTTTGTCTTTTTAAAAGATCATCTAAGATTTATTTGAAGACAGATCCAACAGAAACATTAAGTCATGGGTCATCTCTGAAGACAATTTAGAAACTAACTACAGGACATCAAAGAATCAAAACATTTAACTGGTTGCAGCAAAACATCACCTGTACACCAAATTCCTAGAATTTCAATGAAAAGATGTATTGTTCAATGTATCGTTCACTTTCCAAAACTCTTACTTAAACTTGAAAGCATCAAATTCACTCCAGAGGCAATAGGCCACATGGGAGACTGAAGGTCATAAATCAGAAACTAAGAAAACTGTGATCTGTAAAAGTATACTCCCTTTAATTGTATTCAATTTGTGTCTGTATGTGAGAAGCAAAATTCTGTGAGTGAGACTGAGTGTCTGTCATTGCAATATTTCAGTGTATATCTGTGAGAATAAATAGTCTTCTATTGTTTAAATTTACAAAAGCTTGCTGCTGAATTATTTAATTGGAATACACATTCTAAGAACAACAGATACTCCTCTTTCCATTAAAGCAAACTGATTATGGACAGTAAGAAAGCACAGATATTCTGTTTGTGATATGTCTGAAGTTTTTTGGACTGCGAAGTACATCGAACTATAATTATGTGGAATGCATGTGTGAAGAAGCATTTTGCAGAGGCTTTCTTTACTTATCCAGAGAGTGAAAATATTCCTTTAACACTCATAGATTTCTCAATTGCAGTTCTCCAGCAAGTGCATCAATGTAGTACACCTCAGCTGCTATCTTGCAAAGCACAGAGGGGTCATGTTCCAGAGCAGCAGGAAGCTATGCTTTGTTGCCCACAAGCCATCTGGTTCCTTCTGATTTTTTTTTTGGTGAAAAGATCAGGGAGGGCACAATTCCTAAGAACAAATATGTCAAGACAACTTGCAGTAAATTTAACATTGCCGTGTAAAATTCTTTGATTCTGGTCACATACATTCTGTGCAGACAGTGAGTGGAACGCCTCCATTTTCAGAATATGTGGGTGGTTAACCGTGAGAGCTAATAATGTTACATGAACACCATCTATTCTATTCTGAACTTTTTGCATAGCATAGAAAGTTGAAAAACTTCCATGCTTTTCACATGCTGCAATTCAAATTTAGTGCCCATTATCTGATAAAATAATTTCTGGACTCTACCCTGTGTGATAACAGAAGACATGAAACAGCTAACAATAGATAAGAAACCGGAGACTGGGTACTGTAGCTACTTTTAATGTGATTACTTTCCTTGTACATCATTTGACTTGTAGACCTTCATGAAGAACATAGCATTCCTGTTCTCTAGCCTCAATTGTGTGACATCCTCTCACACACAGATCGGGAACAAGCTTGGAATTTATTTTGCTGTTCTGCTTTAGTTGTACTAGCATCACAAACTAATACTTAGACCACAGCTGAACCATATCCCAATCATTAATCACTGCTCCACTCCACCAACCCAAGATCAAATCCCTCAGTTAGCAAAATACTATCAAGTTCAGACTAAACATTAATAACTATGTTAGTACTTTTTTGGGGAGAGAGATTTCTCCACTTCTATCACCCTTGGTGTAAAGAAATGTTTGGTAACTTCTCTTCCGAATAACCTGAACAATGCCAATATCTTCAAAGAAACTGAAAACCTCATTACAAATATCCCTTAACCTCTCCAGATGCCAAGATATAAAAGTTTATTTTATTTTCTATAAGACCAGTATCCCATAACCAAGAATCCTGAGTTGCCAATTCTGCCCATCTTTCAGCCAAGTCTCAGTCAAAACTATGATATCATATTCCATTTGCCTATCTGTGCCCTCAGCAAATTGGTCTTATTCCTCGTTTTCTTTATAATATAGCATATTCCACTTAATGTTCTGAAACGTACTTCTTTCTTATCAAGGCTATGTTTCCTCTGCCTTTACGACTCAATTATTAGCTTGTTGCCTTCTCAGCTTCGCTTCTTTCTGAAACACATCTCAGGATTAAATCACCCTGCAATTCTAGTTAAACTCTGCCTCCAACAGTAATAAAAAATCACTTTCATGAGTATGTTAGTCTTGTTCCTGTTTAGATGTCACTTGTCCAATCTATTCAGGTCCTGCCTCCTCAAGAAACTCAGGAATCTACAGACCTCCCTTCTGCATTATCTGTCCAGTCTCAAATTCACTTGTTCTATCCTTCGATTTTTATGCTCACTGCAACGTAGCATCAAGTAATCCAGAGAATTTTGAAATTCTGCTTTTCGATTCTCTAACAAATTTCTAACAAATCTGCTTGCAGGGCCTCATTTCTGTTTCTTCCTACGTCTTTGGTCTCAAAGTGGACAAAAATGTTCGATTATTGTTATTTCCCCTTCATTCTCCCTGCATCCATTTCGTGCCTCAAAACCAAAGAACTGCAGATACTGGACATAGTTCGAATTTGGAATCATTTGAAATGCTTTGAAGATTCGTCACTGGAATCCAAAATGTTAACTCTGCTTTCCTTCCACAGATGCCGCCAGACTTGCTGAGTTTTTTCCAGCAATTTCCGATTTTGTTGCTGTTCCATGACGGCCTTGCTTCTGGCATCTGGAAGGCAACATGCCATCCTAGAGTTACGTTAATGACCACAGAAGCATCTGTTTAGTCCTCTCACCCAATAAACACCCTATCACTGGATATTGCTGGAAAAGCTCAGCAGGCCTAACATCATCTGTGAAGAGAAATCAGAGTTAATGTTTTGGGTCCAGTGATCTGATGAAGGGGTACTGGATCCAAAACGTTAAGTCTGATTTCTCTTCACAGATGCTGCCAGACCTGCTGAGCTTTTCCAGCAATGTCTGTTTTTGTTTCTGATTTATAGCATCTGCAGTTCTGTCTGTTTTAATACCCTATCACCATTGCTCTTTCACACTTTTTCTTCTCGCTCCTGAGTTGGACCATCAACATTGTCATAGCCTTGGCTATGGCTGGTCCGCACAGAGAAACAGTCACTCTTATCATTTAGCAGTATAGAATAGAAGTACACCAATTCAGTCCCTCGAGCCAGTTTCACCACATAATACAATAATGTTCTATCTGTGGCCTAAGGAGAAAGTGAGGACTGCAGATGCTGGAGATCAGAGTCAAGAGTGTGGTGCTGGAAAAACACAGCCAGTCAGGCAGCATCTGAGGAGCAGGCGAATCAATGTTTCGGGCATAAACCCTTCATCAGGAAGGGCTTATGCCCGAAACATTGATTCTTCTGCTCCTCATATGCTGCCTGACCGACTGTGCTTTTCCAGCACCACTGGCAACTCATCTGTGGCTTAGCTCCATTTACCCCACCCCCTTGGCCCATATCCTTTAATATCTTTGCTTAACAAAAATCTATTTCTCTCACGGATATCTAGTTCCAAGGCTGAAAATGGTTTCCAACAAGATACACTTGAAGCATTCCCTCACTAACTGCTGGTCCTCTTCTCTCTGGCGATTACCCAATCCTTCTCTACCTGCACCTCCTTTAGCTGTGGAGTGATTATATCCTGAAATATATTGTGTACAAACCTCTTAGCTTCATGACAGTACTGTGGTCGCCCCCAGCTGCTGCTCAAGCTCCAAATTCCAGAGCTTGGGTTGCTCCAGACAGACATGGTCATCCAGACCACCAGGAGCATCTATGATGTCCCACATAGAGCAGGATATGCAAATCATAGACCTGAACTTCCCAGCCATATCTTAATTAAATAGAATATATTTCTGCTTCTGATTTAGAATTCTGTACAAGTAGATTTTTGAACTGCTCTGACCCTCCACTTTGCTTTTTTGCAATTTACTTTCCACTATTTAATAATGTAGAAATCTGTCACTTGGTGGCCCAACATTTGTAATCATTATTACCTTTATTAGAATTCATTGGAAATCTATTCATTGTTATACTTGAACAAAGCTTTTTATCTTGTATTCGTCAAGACAAATGCAAGATTGCCAAATTCATAATCGAGAAGTAATTGATGCTATAAGAGAAAATTGTACTGATTGTTGGCAAGTCCATGCGGATTGGCTGGTACATTGCAATGAAGCAGACAACATAGAGCTATAGGCTCTGCTAACTCTAGTGTAATCAAGAAAATATGCTAAGCTGAAACTTATTTATTCTGTTTGTATATGTAAATGTATGTCACTTCTATTGCTTGAAAACAATAAAGGTTTTGACAGACTCTCGCGAGGCACAGTAACAAAAACATTCAATAGGTTAACAGAAACTTTCAAAAGAAACTGATCAAAATCAAATTAAACTTCATTATTGGGTTGATGATGCACCCAATCTCCTGTGCGGGGCCCATTTATCAAGAAACAAAACTGTATCATTCTGCTAGATCACACATAAACCCTTTCTATGAACACACAAGTACAGACGTAAGATTGGAAGAGGGACAGAAGGTCAGAAGCTGCAATCCCCACAGTGTCCCATTGCTGAGACCTGTTGATGGTAATTAGGACAGGCACAAGAGCAGACCTGCATTTCATCTGTTTGTTCACTGATGTATCTATTTGTCAAGTCTTATCCTTCCTCAACTGCACATAATCGTCTGTCCATCCCAACATAAGGTACCATGAGTAAGATTCTTCTCCACAATAGACACAAAACTGAATGGTGGTCCTCTTCTCATTACCCCTGACAGCAGTGGCTCCTCCCTTGCTTACCACATGTAATTTTACACTGGGGGTGAGACCTGGCTGCACAGCAGAGATACATCTATACCATACAGGACAATGTTGAGAAGGTGACATTTGAAGCTGGGAATTGCTGGCAACAGTCCTGAGGCTTTCTCACGGAAAAGAACTGTGTCTATTTTATACTGGGATTTTATCAGTGGTTGAATGCCCTGAATCAGTGGCTCAATAATCTCACCATTAATTATTGGGGGCAGTATGTTGGGTGGCTTCTGCCTCTGCTTCTGATCTACATCAGTCTTTTAAAGAGAATCTTGAAATGTTGCTGCATTTGGGAGCCAGGGGAAATCATCTTCCTTGACTCCCCTGAGCAAATACTTCAAGCTTAGGAGCAATACTTAGTAAAACCTTGGTTCCTCGATTCAATGCTGTTGTGGCTCATCAGTAACCTAACTTGATGTCAGTATTAATAGTCAAGTAGTGAATCTTTTTAAGTAAGCACTACAAATGTAATTTAGCATTGTAATAAATGCCAGCATGCATACATTGGTAATGGAGTGATCGCTATGTTTTAAGAAAAATATAGAAAATGATTTAATTTTACATTAATATATACTTGTTAAAAAATTGTACTTGATCCAAAACAATGGGTTTTGAGTTCAAGAATGAGGTCAAACTTTACGTTTATGTGTTCAGTTCTTTGGCCATTCATCCGGCAGATTTGGATCCATAAATTCTGTGACATAATTATTTACTGACTACTTAATCATTAAAACTCCCCCTGTTATAGCTCTGCATTTCAGCTATTTTCTCAAGATGCAAATGAAATTTAAAAAAAACCCACAGGATGTGAGCTACTTGTGAAAAGATTATCTGGCATTATCTTGTTTATTCAGTGTTACTTAACTCCCTGTGTGCTGGAGTTTTACAATAAAAATGGAACAAGACTCAAATTCCATCCTTAATGAACAAACAGAATTACATTTAATTTGGAGAATGAAATATGTTCGACAGAGACATATTTAAAAAAGGAATGCCAAAATTTTCCATCTATTTCAAGAAATGTTGAGGTAATGAAGTGTAACTGTTTTGGATAAGGATATTTTTCTTGAACAGCTGAATGCAGTATCTTTACAAAACAAACACAGCTTTCCAAACATATCTCAGCACCTTCTGCATCCTAATAACTACAAGAGATGAGAAAAGGTTTTCATCTCAGTTGCAAGAAATGGAAGAGGGTACTGGATTCACCATATCACTAACTTTTTGACCAACTTAACTCTTCAAAAAAGTAATGACTATCTCTTCCCCAAAAAGCATTGGAGGTTGCCACAGAATTTATTTATAGCATAGTTCAATAGATACCTGAGAAACAAGGGAACCAGAAATGATAGTGGGATTTGAGGTCAGATTGCAGACAGGAAAGTTGAGTTGAGACTCCAATCAGAATGGTCATGATCTTATTGAATGGTTGAGCAGTCTCAAAACGGTGAATGACTTAATCCTGCTCCTAAGTCCTGTAATCCCATATTCTTATAATAGATTGGAAGCAAAAAAATTCACTGATCTTGAGGAATTGGTTGGGAAAACTGGAGGCCTTTCTGAATTGCTCTTCATCACATTGTCATATTAAAGTGACATCCTTGTGGTGAACTGGAAACAGTTCTAAAGATACAGGCAGACAATTCAGACAAATAACACCATACTTAGGCCCAAATTTATTAGTGTAGTCTGTTTGAGTGCAAAGAGCATGAGCTTAATCAAGATAGCCATCCATCTAATAATAGACCAGGTGACAGTGGAACCAGAGGTTCCACAACACAATGATGTGTTTTGAATGGCCATAACCACAATTGGAATCACAAAATTGCACCGCAATGATTTTGTTCTATAGACTGCAGTGTCTCAAAAGAACACCCATTATCAGTCTTAAGGCTCATGTCAACCTGGGCTTATTCATGGGCGCATGATTGCTCAGTGGTTACCATTGGTGCCTCACAGCACTAGGGACCTGGGTTCGATTCCAACCTCAGGCAACTGTGTATAGAGTTTTCACATTCTCCCTGTGTCTGTGTGGGTTTCCTTTAGGTTCTCTGGCTTCCATCCATAGTCCAAAGATGTGCAGGTTAGATGAATTAGCCATGCTAAATTATCCATAATGTGCAGACTAGTTGAGTTAGCCATGGCACATGCAGGGATGATTCTGAGTGGATGGTCTTTGGAGGGCTGTTGTGGATTTGATGGGCTTTACACTGTAGGGATTCTAGATGTAGTATATTTGCAAGCAATGAATATGCATTGGAGTTTAAATAATTTTGAGTTATGGCCAACTTTCAAAATAAAGTCAATGGTGCATAAGAATCTCATAACACCATAGTTCATGTTTGGTTCAAGGTGTTGGCATTGTGTAATTGGGCATAAGCTCATTGATCTTGCTCATTTAATTCGAAAACACAGGAGGAGAAGAGAGGAATGGCTGTTTACGTGGAGACTGAAGACCAAAAGGTTATGTTTACTTTAGCGATGGGAAGGGATAGGTATATAACACAGGTATTGCTGGGGGAAAGGTAATTATGATGCAATTAAGCAATGTTAGGATGCATAGGATGGGGAAGGAAACTGCAGAGGATGGGCACAATTGAAATGTGGAGCTTATGCAAGGAACAGCTACTGCATGTCCTTGATCAGCATCAGGGAGGGCAGGGAGAAAGTGGTCGAGCAAGGACACAGTAGTTTACTAAAGAAGTTGAATCACTTATCAAGAAGAAGAAGAAGGCTTATGTTATGATGAGATGTGAAAGCTCAGTCAGGGCGCTTGAGAGTTACAAGTTAGCCAGGAAAGACCTGGAGAGAGAGCTAAGAAGAGCAAGGAGGGAATATGAGAAGTTGTTGGCAGATAGGATCAAGAAAACCCTAAAGCTTTTTATAGGTATATCAGAAATAAAAGAATGACTAGAGAAATATTAGGGCCAATCAAGGTTAGTAGTGGGAAGTTGTGCATGGGATCTGAGGAGATAGGGGAAGCACTAAATTAATATTTTTCATCAGAATTCACACTAGAAAAAGGCAATGTTGTCGAGGAGAAGCTGAGACATAAGGTACTAGACTAGATGGAATTGAGGTTCACAAGGAGGAGGTATTAGCAATTCTGAAAAGTGTGAAAATAGATAGGTCCCCAGAGTCAGATGGGATTTATCCTCAGATTCTCTGGAAAGCCAGGGAGGAGATTGCAGAACCTTTGGCTTTGATCTTTATGTTGTCATTGTCTCCAGTAAAAGTGGAGGATAGCAAACAGTCAGTCAAGGAAAAAAAACAAGTGGCACAATAAGTGCTCCGGCAGTATTGTATGAATGTGCATCTATCTTGGGGTGTTGGCTGCCAGAGTCCTAACGGGGCTGTGAGCTCTTCTACAACATTTCAATTATTCCTCCTGACAATGATCTTGGACCTTTGTAAGGGAGGGTCAGCTAAAGTTGAATATTCAACCAGGTTTCAGAGAGTGGTAATTACAACACAGGACATTAACGTAAACATTAATGTAATTGGACTGTAAATGAGAGCAAATGCTCTGTAGCCATGGGTTCAAATGTTAGCTGGGCAGATGGTGAAATTTGCATTCAATAAAATTTGGAATTTAAAAGCTGCCTCAAGGTGAGCATTATATTGATGATTGTCTTGAAAACCTAACTGGACCACTCATGCCCTTTAGAAAAGGAAGTCTACTCTGACTCCAGAGCCACAGCAACGCCCTCAAAAATAGCCTCATGAGCCACTTTGTTGTATCAAACCTCTGCCAGGTCTAAACAACGTATTGACATTGAACATACCCCTTGGCTTAGACCATGGAACTGGAAACAATACAAATCCTATTCACTCTATCAAATTCTCCTCATCACCATGTGCAGGCTTGTGCCAAGATTGAGAGCGCTGTCCCCCAGATGAATCAAACAACTGCCTGAAATTGTTGTATTCATGGAATGATATCTTACAGGCAGTGTCCCAGACACCATCATCGCCATCTCTGGTTAAGTCCTAACCCACTAACAGTACCATTAGTCACCTAGTTTTCTGAGCTAGAATTGGTCAGTCTATAGCAAGAGGGGAAGGAATTGGCTAAACAGAAAACATCTTTTAAGAGTTCATCATAGAATCACAGAATTACATAGTACAGGAGAGGTTTTTCAGCCAAATGAGTCTTCATCAAACTATCTGTTGCACAGGCACCAATCCATAATGTGTCAGTCAGAGTTACAGTTGTGATGGATCCAAGGCCCACTCTTCATATTGAGAATGCCCTCCATCCTTTTGTATGGCACTAACGTTTTGGATCATATGAAAAATTCCACTCAGATCTACCAATTCAAATCTGGGTATTCATGAGGTGACATGGACTATCAGCAACTGCAGAATTGTATTCAAGCACAAAACTGTAACCTCATGGCCCAGCATATTCCCTGTTCTATCACTGCCACCAAGCTGGGAGGTCAACTCTGATTTAATGAAGTGTGCAATGTCAGGAGTAGCACCAGGCATGCCTAAAAATGAGGTGTTAACCAGGCCAGGATACAATGCAGAACTACTGATACGTCAAACATCAGGAGCAGTAAGTGATAAAATCGATTGAATGATTCTACAACAAATAAGTCGGATCTAAGCTGTCCAGTCCTGCCACATCCAGTCATGAATGGTGGCAGACAATTAAACAACTAACAGGAGGTGGAGACTCCATAAGTATTCCTGTCCACAATGATGGGAAGCCCAATATATCAGTGCAAAAGTCAAAGCTGAAGCACTTACATCCACTTCTAACCAGAAATACTGAGCGGATTGTCCATCTTGGCCTGCTCCAGAGGTCTTTAACATCACAGATGTTAGTCTCAAGCCTATTCAATGGGCAAAAACAATAGATACCACAAATTCAAAGGGTCCTGACAATATTCCTGCAGTCATAATGATGAATTATCTTTGAAGATAGCCACGCCCTTAGCCAAGCTGTTCTAAACTCGCTATAACATTGTTATTTACCTAACAATAGAATGAATTGTCCAGATAAATTGTGAACACAAAAAAGTAGGAGAATCCAATCAAAAAGTCTGGCGCTGGAAAAGCACGGCAGGTCAAGCAACATCCGAGGAGCTGAGAGGGCCCCACATTCCTGATGAAGGGCCTAGTTCCAAAACGCGACTCTCCTGTTCCTTGGATGTTGCCTGACGCGCTGTGCTTATCTAGCACCACACTTTTCGACTCTGATCTCCAGCAACTGTGGTCCTCACTTTCTCTTAGTCGCAGGAGAATCTAGCCCTATCAGTCTACTCTCAGTCATGATCACAGTGATGGAAAGGGCCACTGACAGTGCTATCAAGTATCACTTGTAAAGGAATAAACATCACTGATGCTCAGTTCAGGTTCTTCCAGCACTATTCAGCTCTTGACCTGTTGACTGGCTTGGTACAAACATGGAGAAAAGAGTTGAACTGCAGATATGAGTGACAGCAACTGCCCTTAACATCAAGGCAGCATTTGACCAAACATGACATCAAGGAGCCCTGGCAACATGGGAATGAATATGAATTAGGGAAGCTCTCTACTGGTCATACACAGCAGAAAGAAAGACAGTTCCGATATGATACTGTAGCTTTAAGAGATATATTTTGTCCTTTTGTTTGAAGCAAGATTTCAAGACAGAGTTGACGAGCTGCCTATTTGCAGCCAATAATGAAAAAAATTGTGGATTCTTGTGTATTTTTGAAAAAAGTAGAACAATAGAAGCAGCATGAATGGGTGGAGTCAGGCTCCCACAGAACCAGTTTTTAGTTTAGCTTTCAGAAGTTGTTGGGGTTTTGAAGCTGCTACACAGCTCTGTGCGAGAGCTTGTGTTTTCCCTCCCTGCCAGAATTTGCTCTTTGATGTTCTTTCCTGCGAAACTGAAGAAACATTGCATGTGATATTTTACAGAATTTGCCTTTGCCAAAGGTGTCTTAATGGGTTGTTATCATATTGGAAGAGTTGCTGTTTAGTAGTCCAATAATCTATCATTCTGTTAAGATTTCCAATAGAGTTAAAGTTATACCAGTTCTTCGTGTTTTTGTATTTTAAGCATAGAGCAAGAATAAAGTGTGTTTTGCTTAAAGCCTGGTAGTGTAGCCAAATCTAATTGCAACTGGAACATATCACCTTACACTCACCTTTAAATAAGACAAATTAGGACCGAGGCTATCTCCTTAATATCGTTGAAGAGTGTTTGGTCTGTTCTATACCAGTTGTGAATGACAGACGCCAATCACTTCAGGCCCCAGACATTTCATTGCAGTATCTCTGGGCTGACCATCTTCAGATGCTTCATCATTGACTTTCTCTCCATCATAAGGTCAGAAACGGGAATGTTCAATGATGATTACATAATGTTTTGTATCATTCATGGCACCTCAGATAATTAAGCATTCCATGCCCATTGTAGCAAGACCTGGACAATATCCAGGCTTTGGTTAATAAGTGACAATTAACAATCATGCCACACAGTTATAGGTGATGACCATCTACATCAACAGAAAATTTAACCTTCATGCCTTATTGGAATTATCATCGCAGAATCCCCAACTCCCAGCATACTTGGGTTACTGTTGATCAGAGACAGAAATGAATCAGACATTGGCTGCAGGAAAAGGTCAGAGATTAGGAACTCTGCAGTAAGTAACTTACCTCCTGTCTCTTCAATGCCTGTCCACTTTCCACAATAGATAGGTCAGAAGCATGAGATAATACTTTCCTTTTACCTCGATGGGTACATTTCCAACAATACTGAAGAAGCTCAACACTACACTAAAGTGCATCACACAGTACAACAGCTTGAAGTTTGATTGCCTCTTTCAGGTCGATATCATAAGGATAGTTATAAATATTAAAACAAAATTAGAAGTGGTTTGGCATTTGGGATTTTCTTTCAGGCAGAGGTGATTAAGGTGGTGAAAAAGGCAAGCAAGCTGGTGCTCAAGGGAGGCATCTCCCAGCAAGATGTCTACCGCAGATTTTACTGTTACGTACCTTATAATCGTTATGCTCTTTTCAATCTCAATTATAAGTCTATCAAAATTACTAACAATGTTCTCTTAAATCTATTTGCAAATCTGAGGATTCTCCAACCAATGTAGCGCAATTACTGATGCTGGAATCGAGGCTTGATTAGCGTGGGAAGGAGACCTTACCCTCATAGTGACCTGACATGGAGGAGGCTTGACCAGACCAATTACAAGGCCCTCCGGATCGCTCAAGGCCACTACTGTTGTTCAGGACCCCATTGGGAGGACTCACTTACGTCTTGGAGCAATAGGCTTCCCTCACTGATGCCTAGGATTGATTCAGAGCAGCCAGCTACCCAGGACATTTGGGAGACTGGCTGGAATTCTGATGAGATGGAAACATCTTGGTTTCAAGTCCCCCTCCCCAGAATACGCCTGGCAAACATCCAAACCATTGAGCACAAACTTAAAGCTTGTCACATTTTCCAAAGGGAATTGAGAGAGTGCTGTGAGCTCTGTTTTACAGACACTCACTTCTACTACACCTGACAGTGCCTTATAGCCTGAAGGTTTATCAATTCATTGAATGGACCACATCGCATCCTCAGGCAAGGCAAGGCACCATGGGGTCTGCCTTCTATTCAACACCTCCTGGTGCTCAGGCATGGTGACTCTGGTGAGTTAATGTTCCCCAGACCGACAATATCTTACAGAAAACTGATTTGGAGATGCCGGTGATCTTCTTGGAAACCCTCTCCACTTTAAGCCGGCAGTTAGTGGTGTCGATAGTAGTCACAATTTGATAATTTCAGTTACATCACATTGTAAATTTTTGCTATAAATTCTGTGCCTTAGAATTGTATCCTCCACTATGACCTGATGAAGGAGTGGCGCTCCGAAAGCTAGTGTGCTTCCAATTAAACCTGTTGGACTATAACCTGGTGTTGTGAGATTTTTAACTTTACAGAAAACTGCCATCCTTTCTACCTGCTGCGCGGGTTCACCTCCGCCATCCTGAGAGTGGTCTACATTCCCAGCCCATGTGGAAGTGAAGAGTGCATTTGATGAAGTATGCAATGCTAAAAACAGTCTTGAGGCAGAATGCCCTGAGGCCTTGTTCATCGTGACTATTGACTTCAACCAGACCAACCTTAGGAATGTGTTACCAAAATTCCACCAACACATCTCCTACCCTGTCAAAGATCAGAATATCCTTGACTATAATTACACAACCATCAAAGTTGCCTACAACTCCATTCCCCTGTCCGCATTTTGGAAAATTAGATCACAACTCTGTGCTTCTCCACCTGACTTACAAGGAGAAATTGAAGTCTGAGGATTCAGTATAGAAAGTAGAGCCATGTTGGTCTGAGGAAACTGAAGGGCTTCTATCGGACTGCTCAGAGTCGGTGGACTTTTCTATGTTCAAAGTCGAAAAGTGTGGCACTATAAAAGCACAGCAGATCAGGAGCAGGTGAATCAACATTTTGGGCATAATCAAGAACTCCAAGACCAATCTCAACGAGTATGCCACTACCATTACAGACTTCATTATTAAACATGTAGATGACAGCATGCCAAAGAAGTTAAGTCAAACATTCCCTAACTGGAAACCATGAGTGAACCGATTCCCCAGTGAAGTCCAGGTCTAGGACATTCAAGTGAGGCAACCTTGACTGCTACAGGAAATCCAGGTACGACCTTTGCAGACCATCAGGGAAGCTAAGTTGCAGCACCAAACTAAGCTTGAGACCGAGAATAATCACATGGATACCAATCATTTGTGGCAAGGCTTACACAAGGGGCTACAAAGCGAAGTCGAACAGAATTGTGGGCCAGAGTACATCTTACCCAATGAGTTCAATGCATTCTGTGCTGGCTTTGAACAGAAGCTCAGTGAAACAATATCACTTGGTCCAGCACCCTCAGATACATCTGTACTCTTGGTCACTGTCACACACATTAGATCGGCCTTCTTAATGGTGAACCCAAAGAAAGCGATCAGTTTGGATGAAGTCCCCTGCCATGCACTCAGATCCTGTTCAGACCAGCTGTTGGGAATATTCGCAGACATCTTTAACCTCTTCTTACAACGATCTGCAGTCATTGTTTCAAGAAGATCACTGTCATCTGTGTGCCAAAGAAAAATCATGCAGCGTGCCTCAATGATTACCGCCCGGTGGCTCTGACCTCCATCATTAAGAAGTGCTCTGAGAGGTTGGTCATGGCTCACATCAACTCCAGCCTCCCAGAATGCCTGGATCTCTTGCAATTCACCTACTGGTGCAACTGGTCCACCGCAGTTCCCTGCCCTATGCTCATCCCTGAAACATCTGGAAAACAAAGATAACCTACGTCAGGCTCCTACTCATTGACTACAGCACCCCATTCAACACCATCTCCAAACAAACATTGGATCTAGGTCTCTGCTCCCCACTCTGTAACTGGACTCTTAACTTCCTGACCAACAGATCACAGTCAGTAAGGTTAGGCAACAAGACATGATAATCTTCAAGATCAATGCCCTGCAAGGCTGCGTACTCAGCCCCTACTATACTGCTTATACACACATGACTGTGTGGCCACTTTCTGCCCCAATTACATTTACAAGTTTGCTGACGGCACCATTGTGCTGTATTGGATCTCAAAAAACAATGAGACAGAGTACAGGATGAAGATAAAGTGCCTAATGACACGGTGTAAAGACAACAATCTCTCCATCAATGTCAGCAAAATGAATGAGCTGGTCATTGACTTCAAGAAGCACAGTGGAGAGGACCTTCCTGTCCACATCAATAATCCTGAGGTGGAGATGGTTGAGAGCATCAAGTTCCTTGGATTGACGATCCCCCACAATCCATCCTGGTCCACCCACATTGACACTACAGTGAAGAAAGCATAGCAATGCCTCTTCATCCTCAGGAAGTTAAGGAAATTCAGCGTGTCTCAGAAATTTTTAAAGATGCACCATAGAAAGTAGTCTACCTGGATGCATCACAACAACTGCTCTTACCAAGACCAAGGGTAACTCCAGAGAGTGGTGAACATAGTCTAGTCCATCACACAAACCAGCCTCCCATACAGTGACTTAATTTATACTTCCCATGTCTTAGGAAAGCGACCAACATAATCAAAGACCCCTCCCACTCTGGTTAAACTCTCTTCAACCCTCTTCTGTCAGATTTGAGAACAGCTTCTTCACCGCTTTTGAATTGACCCCTTTAATGTTAATGTTGATCTCACTCGCTATACCTTCTCAATAGCTACAGCATTATATCCTGCACTCTGGGCAAAGGTGAGGACTGCAGATGCTGGAAACCAAAGGTTAGATCAGAGTGGTGCTGGAAAAGCACAGCAGGTCAGGCAGCATCCGAGGAGCAGGAAAATCGACATTTCGGGCAATAGCCCTTCATCAGGAATAGAGGAATATCCTGTACTCTGTTCTGTTACCCTGTTGCAACTGCATAGTACAATCCGCCTGCAAAGCACCTAAGACAACACTTTTCACTGCACCTTGGTACATGTTTTATGGACTAGGCCAGACCACTCAAAGCATTCTTAAGCAGGCAGCCCAGACCATACTTTGCAATTTGTTTCGGTAAGTGTACAGTGAAAATTACCCGGAGTAAGTTAGCGAGGTTGACTACCAGGTTTTAAAACAGACAAAAATTTATTCACAAAGTTAAACAATGAAACAAAAAGAACAGAATAAAGAAACCCCTACAGAATTCAGTCTATCCAAAGTAGACTTAATAATGCTGTTCCAAATATACACAACAGTCCGAATAAGCAAACCCCCTTAAAACACAGTAAAAATACAACAGATGCTTACAGGTTGACGTTAGAAGCTCAGAAAGAGAGAGAGCCTGTTCACACAGTCCACTGCTGAACTCCCAACTACTTCTGGACTGAAATGTTCAGCTAGAGAGCTGACCACTCCCCTTTCATGATACAAGTCACTTCGAAAACATGACCACTTTGGCCTGAAGTTTCATCTGTTCACATATAAACAAAAAGGCTTCTCAAATTCCTTTTCATCTTTGTACCAAACCAGTCTCATCAGAGACATTTATGACTCCTCTGAAAAATAAATCAAGGACACAGTATCCTTTTAGAAAAAATGGACCAGCTTTGTGACACGTGACAGTAAAAAATCAAATCAAATTAATCTTCTGGCTGACCTGGAAATGTTCAACACTGCCCAACATACGAAGAGACTTCATTTCCTAGCATTGGGCTATGTATGAGAAAATGACGGGGTCATATCGAGACAGAATATTGAGCTTTATTTGTTACCAGCTGAACAGTCCAGATGGCGAGTGCGTCATTACACTCGTACGACTTCACATAGAATACAGAATCAATGGTAGTCTCAATCACACACAAATATCATTGCTATAACTATATAATTAAATGTTTTCTATTACAGCATCACATCACACAAATGAGCCACATGCAGCGGACTGAGAAGTAAACTGTTGAATACAGGACTTATTGAAATTGTGAGCAAAGTCGACAAATATACTTCTGCGTCTTATACTTCATGCAGACAATCTGATCAGATCTTTGGTTCTGAAGACTATCTTTAGCCAGGAGTGCTGTGATTTCTGAAAATGTGTACATACGCCAAGGTTACTGCTGCACCAAAAGTGTTACTTTGTTAGCAACAATTTTTATTTTGTTCAGGCTCAAGTGGTTTCTTCAACAATCAGTTTTAGTTCATGCGAACACATCCAATGAAATTCTACAGCATTGTACAAACTGAAAAGCAAGGGAAAGACTTGCAAACAGTATAACTTGAGACGACATTGTCAAATGGTGATGAAGGAATGTGGATGTGAGTTGAAAATTACCTTCTTGGAAATCGGTTTCCATCACAAATTGAGCCATCCATTTTCTATTCCTTTCTGTCTGAAATTTGACCATTAGAAGAGAGAGGGTTTTAAAGAGAGGGTTTCAAATAATGCAGATTGTGAACTAAGATTGGTTATTTCCTACATTTGGACAGACAGAGGTCTGCACTAAAGAATGAGAAGTGCATGTAATGACAGGAATTAGGTTAGCCAGGTGGACTTTATAGAATGCGTTCTCTGATTGGGGCTGTTAATGTGGTCCAATCTGGGAGCCCTGGCTGACAAATATAAACAGAAGAGTTGTGCCTTTTCACTGTGTCACTGTCCATTCACACATAGTCATGGGTGATATACATTGCTCTGTCAGTACAAATGACATTGAGGCAGATGAAAAGAAACAAATAATTCTCTTGACAGCTTGTGGACCTGCAGCTATTTCAGTTATTAGCAGCCTAACTGTCCTTGAGGCACCAGATACAAAAATGTTTCAAGAGTTGACGGACTTAGTTAAGGAATATCATGACCCCAAGCCTCCTTGAATTCTGAGATGCTATTGTTTTACTCAGCAATTCGCGAAACAATTTGACCAACCCATACTGGGATTTTTGACTAGGTTAAGACTACTGACAGAGATGTGTGACTTTGATTTAACCGTGAATGAGATGCCAAAAGATTGTTTGGTATGTGGGAATAATATGCAACCATGCAAGACGGTACGGTGGCTCCGTGGTAAGCACTGCTGTCTCACAGAGCCAGGGACCTCGGTTAGATTCCAGCCTCGGGCGACTGTCTGTGCAGAATCTGCACATTCTCCCCGTGTCTGTGTGGGTTTCCACCAGGTGTTCTGGTTTCCTCCCACAATCTAAAGATGTGTAGGTTAGGTGAATTGGCCAAGCTAAATTGCTTGCAGTCAGGGGTAAATGGAGGGAAATGAGTCTGGATGGGTTACTCCTCAGAGGGTCAGTGTGGACTTGTTGGGCTGAAGGGCATGTTTCCATGCTGCAGGGAATCTAATCTAAAGGAGTCTAATAGCTGAAGCCCAACAGGCTTTATCATTGGAAAATGGGGCAAATGGAGCAAATGAGTTACAGGGTATTCCAATGGAAGTGGACACCCTCACCAGGTCAACTGAGCTTGGGGACACCACTTGAGTAAAATAAATTGTGTGACCTCACTCAGAGGTACTGTTGGTCAGCCCACAAAAACACCCCAAAACAAAGCCAAGTCTCTGCCAAATGGTTAAAATTTTCTTCAGGATCCAGCCGGCAAGCCATTGTTGTTGTTGCTGTAATGTGAACTCAAGACAGCAAAAGAATCCCGCTGGACCTAAATGGAGTAAGAGAACTCATAGGCCGGTGTTCGGAAAAGTGCACACCCTGGGAAGTCTATCTGGTTTGGAATAGTTGAACTGCATAGCAACATGCAAATCAGAACCAGTCAAAATAAACATCTGGTTAAATGGTCACCTGGTTCTAATACAGGTTGAAACTAATGCAGTCATTTCAGTGATTGCAGAACCAGTCTTTAACAAATTCGCTCCAGACTTGCAACCTTAAGTTTATGTAAGATCTTGGTTACACTAAGAGCATTTACCAGAGAACCTTCACAGATTACGTGTACAACTTTGGTTCCAGTCTCTTAAGGGAAGCAGACAGTGATTGTAGTAAAAAACTCAGGCCCAAGCTTGATCGGGTGAAATTGGTTGAGAAAGATTCACCTTGATTGGCCAAACATCTTTTGTTGAGGAAATGGTTGCCAGAGTGAAGTCCTAATGAAATACCCAGGAGTTTTTCAGGAAGTTCTAGGGACTATTAAAGGAGGCAAGGCCACCTTGCATGTTGACCAAGAAGCAGTTCCACAATTCTGCAAGGCACACCCACTGCCTTTTGCCTTATGGGCAAATGTAGAGGCAGACAACAGAAGGCTGGAAAGCGAAAGAATTATCAAACCAATCCAGTTTGTGGAATGGGCAGCACTGGTCATACTGTTTGTGAAGCTTGACGGTTTAGTTCACCTTTGTGGAGTTTCTAAACAAATGGCAAACTGCTTTTCACAGCCGGATAAATACTAAATCCCTCGCATTGAGGATTTATATGCAAGGCTGGCAGGGGGGCTGTCCTTCACAAAGCTGGACATGAGCCATGTGTACTTGCAATTGTGGTTAGATGAGGATTCCCAGAAGTATTTTACAATTAATACCCATAAGGGTTTATATTAAGATACGAGACTGCCATCTGCGGTATTATCAGCCTGTGCACTTTTTAGTGGATTATGGAGAACGTTTTACACGGTCTACTCCAGGTCATCATTTATCTAGATGAGATGCTAATAGCAGGGAAGCACGTAAAGAACTTGAACATAGTCCTTAGACGTTTCTCCCAGGCCGGTATACGCCTTAGAAGGGAACAATGTGTGTTCCAGGCACCCCAAGTGACCGACTTGGGCTACAGAGTTGACAAGACCAGGTTGAAAGATACATTGATGTTGATTTAATGTGTCCCCACTCCCACGTCTGTACCAGAGCTTAGATCTTTCCTTAGGCTGGTGAATTATTATGGATAGTTCAAACATAACCTGGCCTCCATCCGAGCACCTTTGCATCAACTCTTAAAAAAAGGTCAGCCTTGGAAATGGTCATGTAGCCAAGCCATAGCTTTCAGGGAAGTGAAGAAACAGCTATCATCCTCTGAGGTGCTGGCGCACTATGATCCAAAGTGAGATCTGGAATTGACATACAATGCCTCCCCATACGGTAGTAGGGTAGCATTAACTCAGAGATGGCCCAATGGAGAGGAATGCCTGATAGTGTGTGTCTCCAGGTCTCTGGCTAACACAGACTGCAAATACACCTAGATAGAAAAGGAAGGTTTGACGGACATATTTGGAGTCAGGAAGTTCCACCATTACCTTTACGGAAGTAAATTTGTAATGATGGACAACAAACCCTTTATGGGTCTACTTAAAGAGGACCTATGCTGCTCATAGGTTCAGGCAAAATTCAATGGTGGGCTTTATACTAAGTGTGTAGAATTAGAAGTTGGAACACTGTCTGGGAGGCCATTTAGCAAATGCAGATGCATTGAGCCACCTTCCCCAGTTTGCAGATACATCATCGGCAATGTCTATTTATCCTATCCACGCCCCCCATGATTTTATAAACCTCTATGAGGTCACACCCAGCCTATTCAACCTCTCCCTATAGCTCAAATCCTCCAACACTGGCAACATCCTTGTAAATCTTTTCTGAACCTTTTCAAGTTTTACAACATTCTTCCGATAGGAAGGAGACCAGAATTGCACGCAATATTCCAACAGCGGCCTAACCAATGTCCTGTACAGCTGCAACATAACCTCCCAACCACTGGACTCAATACTCTGACCAACAACGGAAAGCATACCAAACACTTTCTTCACTATCCTATCTACCTGAAACTCCACTTTCAAGGAGCTATGAATCTGCACTGCAAGGTCTCTTTGTTCAGCAACACGCCACAGGACCTTACCATTTAGTGTATAAGTCCTGCTCTGATTTGTCTTTTTAAAATGCAGCACCTCACTTTTTTCAAAATTCCATCTGCCACTCCTCAGCCCATTGGCCCATCTGATCAAGACTCTTTTGTAATCTAAGGTAACCTTCTTCGCTGTCCACTACACCTCCAATTTTGGTGTCATCTGCAAACTCACTAACTATACCTCTTATGCTCATATCCAAATCATTTATATAAATGACGAAAAGTAGTGGACCCAGCGCCGATCCTTGTGGCATTCCACTGGTCACAGGCCTCCAGTCTGAAAAACAACCCTTCACCACCACCCTCTGTCTTCTACCTTTGAGCTAGTTCTGTATCCAAATGGCGAGTTCTCCCTGTATTCCATGAGATCTAACCTTGCTAACCAGTCTCCCATGGGGAACCTTGTTGAACGCCTTACTGAAGTCCATATAGATCAAATCTACCACTCTGTTACTTCCTCTTTGTTACTTCCTCAACAAACTCAACCAAGTTTGTGAAACATGATTTCCCATGCACAAAACCATGTTGACCATCCTTAATCAGTCTTTGCTTTTCCAAATACATATACATCCTCTCCCTCGGGATTCCCTCCAACAGCTTGCCCTCCACTGACGTCATGCTTACTCATCTATAGTTCCCTGGCTTGTCCTTACCACCCTTCTTAAACAGTGGCACCACATTTGCCAACCTCCAGTCTTCCGGCACCTCACCTGTGACTATCGATGATTCAAATATCTCAGCAAGGGGCCCAACAATCATTTCCCTCGCTTCCCACAAGGTTCTAGGGTACACTTGGTCAGGTCCTGGGTATTTATCCACTTTTATTTGTTTCAAGACATCCAGCACTTCCTCCTCTGTAATATGGACATTTTTCAAGATGTCACCATCTATTTCCCTACAGTCTACATCTTTCATGTCCTTTTCCACAGTAAATACTGATGCAAAATACTCATTTAGTGTTTCCCCCATCTGCTGTGGCTCCACACAAAGGCCGCCTTGCTGATCTTCGAGGGGCCCTATTCTCTCCCTAGTTACCCTTTTGTCCTTAATGCATTTGTAGAAACCCTTTGGATTCTCCTTAATTCTATTTGCCAAAGCTATCTCATGAACTTTTTTGCCCTCCTGATTTCCCTCTTCAGTATACCCCTACTGCTTTTATACTCTTCGAAGGATTCATTTAATCTATTTAGTCTATACCTGACATATGCTTCCTTCTTTGTCTGAACCAAACCCTCAATTTCTTTAGTCATCTAGCATTCCCTATACTACCAGCCTTTCCTTTCATCCTAACAGGAATATACTGTCTCTGAACTCTCGTTATCTCATTTCTGAAGGCTTCCCATTTTCCAGCCGTCCCTTTATCTGCGAACATCTGCCCCAAATCAGCTTTAGAAACTTTTTAAGCAGAAATGGGTACTGCAGATGCTGGAGATTAGAGTCAAGATTAGAGTGGTGCTGGAAAAGCACAGCAGGTCATGCAGCATCAGAGGAGCAGAAAAAGCAACATTTCGGGCAAAAGCCCTTCATCAGGAATGACAAAGGGCTTTTGCTCAAAACATCGATTTTTCTGCACCTTGGAAACTGCCTGACCTGCCGTGCTTTTCCAGCACCAGTTTAATTTTGAAAGTTCTTGCCTAATACTGTCAAAATTGGCCTTCCTCCAATTTAGAACTTCAACTTTTAATCTGGTCTATCCTTTCCATCACTATTTTAAAACTAATAGGATTATGGTCGCTGGCCCCAAAGTGCTCTCCCACTGCCACCTCAGTCACCTGCCCTGCCTTATTTCCCAAGAGTAGGTCATGTTTTGCACCTTCTCTAGTAGGTATATCTACACACTGAATCAGAAAATTTTCTTGTACACCCTCTGTACATTCTGCACCCTCTCTGAAACATCCTCGATCCTGGCACCAGGGAGGCAACACACGAAGAAACAAGATAACATTAAGAAATGTGGACTCCCTTCGTCATGTCGCTACCATTTCCCCAGCTCCAGCTTCAAGCTGAAGATTTGGCTGAGAAAGTGTGACCTCCAGAAACCGATCTAAGCATTTGCTCCATCTACGCCTTGCCTCTCTAGGCTCGGGAAATCTTCTAAGTATGCAGATGGACATAATTGAATATCCACCAATATTCACAACAAACCAAATCCCACAGTAACCTTGACTATATATCCTCACACCCTACTTCCTGTATAGAGATTACTCCACTTTCACAGTTCCTCATCTCCATCGCCTATGTTCTCATGATGCCAATTCTGACAAGGGAGCCTCTGAAATGTCCACCTTTTTCCTCAGCTAATGATTCCCCAGCACCATAGTTGACAGGGCCCTCAGCCAGATCATTAAATGCCACTTCTGCCACCTCCAGCAAGATGCCACCCCCAGACACAAATTCCAGTCACCTCCAGGTTAGCCTGTTGCAAAGACCTTTCCCTCCGGGACACACTGTGCCACTTCTTCTTTCCCTCCCAACAACCCTTCCACAGACCCATGGCCCCTTGCCCTGCAAGTGCAGAAGGTGTAACACTCTGCCCGTTTAATTCCTCCCTCCCCAGTATCCACGGACCTAAACATATCTTCCAGGTGAAGCAGCACTTTATTTGCAATTCAATCAATCTAGTCTACTTCATTCACTCCTCACAGCATAATCTCCTCTACATTATGGAATTAAAGCATAGACAGGGTGACCACTTTACAAAACACACATATTCTGTCCACAAAAAAGATCCTGAGCTTCTAGTTGCCTGTCAATTCAATGTATCATCGTGTTCCCTGTGCAACATCTCTGTCTCAGGCTTGCTGCAGTGCTCTGGTACAAGTTCAGTGCAAGCTGGAAGAATAGCATCCCATTTTCCACTTGGGAGCCCTACAATCTTCTGGACTCAGTATCGAGTTCAACAATTTTAGTTGGCTTAACGTACCATCTTCCATGTCCTTACCTCAACCCCCACACACCAGGTCTTGTTATCACATGACCTGCTATTACACATCACCCATTCCCCAGCCCAACTATAATCCATTCCTTTGTCTGATCAGCTGCTCTTCTCTCTCTTTCGGTTCTCTCTCTTTTGGTTCTCTCTCCACCTATCATTTACTTCTTATCCCATCCCTCACCCCGCATTAAAAAACAACTTTTTCCTAGCTATCATCAATTCTGAGGAAAGGTCACTGGACCCAAAACATTAACTCTGATTTCTGTCCTTGGATGCTGTCAGATTTGGTTAGCTTTTCTAGTGGTTTCTCAAAGAATCTGAGTTATCTGATGGGGACTGTAATTTGATCCAATTAGTGAGTCCTGACAGGTATAAACAAGAGTGTCAGAGGTTCTGTTCACTCTGACAGTTGGCTGTGAGGGAGCTGGATCAGTGTCAAGGACATTCCACTTGTAAATAACGGGTGACTTGCTGATGGGAGACCAGCCTCTGTGGAGTTATTGGGACATGGCTTGGGAAAAGGTGGTACAATAGGAACTGTATTTTGTTGCAATGTGGAATTTATTTTCCCCACAATATTTAGATTCGGTGTTGCAATCAAAGTGTAAAATAAACAGAGCCCTGTTTTTACATTTTAATTCTTGATTAATGTCTATCACCTGCTTATCTATCTATTTAATTCCAGGATAAGACAGTATACAATTTTCAATGGTAGGGTGGTGGTTGGAGATGGCTTAATGGGAGGCAGAAGGTTGGAGTGTCTGGAGGCTGGAGGAGAAAGTGAGGGCTGCAGATGCTGGAGATCAGAGCTGAAAATGTGTTGCTGGGAAAGCGCAGCAGGTCAGGCAGCATCCAAGGAACAGGAGAATCGACGTTTCGGGCATAAGCCCTTCTTCAGGAATGAGGGAAGTTTATCTGGGTAGTGTCTGGAGACTGCTACCCTTCTAGTTAAACTGGAATTAAGAGTCTAATGATGACCATCAATCCATTGTCGATTGTTGGAAAAGTCCATCTTGTTCACTAATGTCCTTTAGGGAAGGAAATCTGCCATCTTTACCTGGTCTGGCCTATATATGACTCCAGACCCACACCAATGTGATTGACTAGCAAAGAAGATTGATGAGGGCAGAGCAGTAGATGTGATCTATATGAACTTTAGTAACTCAATCGACAAAGTTCCCCATGATAAATTGGTTAGCAAGGTTAGGTCTCATGGAATACAGAAAGAACTAGCCATTTAGATACGGAACTGGCTCAAGGGTAGAAGACAGAGGGTGGTGGTGGAGGGCTGCCTTTCAGTCTGGAGGCCTGTGTCCAGTGGAGTGCCACAAAGATTGGTGCTGAGTCCAATGCTTTTTATCATTTATATAAATGATTTGGATGTGAACATAGAGGCATAGTTAGTAAGTTTGCAGATGGCACCAAAATTGGAGGTGTAGTGGACAGTGAAGATGGTTACCTTAGAGTACAATGGGACCTTGATCAGATGGGCCAATGGGCTGAGGAGTGGCAGATGGAGTTTAGATAAAAGTGAGGTGCTGCACTTTGAAAATCACAACAAGACTTATACACATATGGTAAGGTCCTGGGGGTGTTGCTGAACAAAGAGCTCTTGGAGTGCAGGTTCATAGTTCCTTGAAAGTAGACTCACAGGTAGATAGGATAGTGAAGAAGGCATTTGGTATGCTTTCCTGTATTGGTCAGAGCATTGAGTACAGGATTTGGGAGGTCATGTTGCAGCTGTACAGCTCATTGGTTAGGCAAATTTGGGAATATTATTCACAATTCTGGTCTCCTTCCTATCGGAAGGATGTTATGAAACTTGAGAAGGTTCAGAAAATATTTACAAGGATGTTGCCATGATTGGAAGATTTGAGCTATAGAGAGAGGTTGAATATGCTAGGGCTGTTTTGCCTGGAGCATTGGAGGCTGAGGAGTAACCTTTATAAAGGTTTATAAAATCATAAGAGACATGGATAGGGTAGACAAGGTCTTTTCCCTGGGGTTGGGGAGTCCAGAACTAGAGGGCATGTGTTTAGGATGAGAGGGGAAAGATATAAAAGAGACCTAAAGGATATCTTTTTCACATAGAGCATGTGATGGATAGGTATATGAACAGGAAGGGTTACTTTAGAGGGATATGGGCCACGTGTGAGAAAAAGGGAAGAGATTAGATTAGGATATCTGATCGGCATGGACGAGTTGGATCGAAGGGTCTGTTTCCATGCTGTACATCTCTATGATTCTATAACTCTATGATTCTTAACTACATTCGGAGTAATTAGGGATGGGAAAGAATTGCTGCCTAGCCAGTGACACCCTCATAGCATGAACAAGAAAATAAAAAAGAAATGACTGCTAAGCTATTTGTTAACATATCAGTTTAGATCTTTCAAAGGGTTGGTACAGGGACAATGCAGTTTGAAGTGAACATTGAAGATTCATCAGGGCAAAGGGGAAGCTCTGGTCAACTCTCATAAAAGATGGACAAGCACACTGAACTATTGACTCAAGTTTATAGAAGAGCATTAGAAAAGGAACAAGAGCAGATGATTTGACCCAACAGGCCTTCTCAGCCACTCGATAAGATCATGGCTGACTCAATAATTCCTTTATTTCCAGATTGTCACCTATCACCCTTGACTCACGTATTGCTCATTGTTAGAATTGAGAGGAATGCATTGCTCACTCATGAGAGATGGAAATCCTGAGGGAAGCTGGTTATACCTGAACCTCAGAGCCGTTTAAGCACAAAAACCTTGCAATCAGGCTATTTACATTTCAACATTTAAAAACTGGTTCCACATTGCCCTTTGGTGTGAAGGGCACTGCTTGTCACTGGCCACTTGGGTGTTTCTTTTCTTCCTGGTGGTGGAAACTAAATGAAGAATTGTGCACCTTGTGTCCTTCACTGTGTCTTACACCTGCACACACACAACATGGGTGCTGAGCAATAAATAAGTACTACTGCAGTTAGGCGGTAGTGTGGGTAAAAGAAAAAAAATGAAAAAAAATAAACAGGAGTGTCAGACATCCAGCTTAAAAAAAACTCGGTTCCATTATGCAAATGTGGAGCAGGTTTGGGGATCCAGGAATGGACAGGTTCCAACCTAGAACTGAATCTCTACCTGCTGGTTTCTGAAAGGATCAGAACTGAGACTCGAGACTGCTTATTGGATTATGCACACATTACCACCAACATTTCTAACTTTAAAATGATATGCTTTTTACCTTTCACTTACATCACAGCATCAAGCTGCTCAGATTCATCTTCATACTTTCAACTGATCTGTTTGTGTTCTGAAAATAAACAATGCTATTATACTTGTTCCTTTTTAGCGGACGATGTGATGGTGGTTGGGCATTATCTCAGCATGTTTGCAGACACAATCTATACCCCACACGCATGCATTAGGCTATGCTGTTAATGTATTCCTTTGCGATTGTGAGAATGCTGCACAATGCATGAAATCACTTCCCACATTGTCTACACAGGTCTCCTAGCAACAGCTTTCTAACTGAGGTTTGATGTATCTCTGTTTTTAAATTTATTCATGAAGTGCCAACATTTCTTGCCCATCCTTAATTGCCCTGGGGAAGGTAATGGTGTTTTGTCTTATTGAACCACTGCAAAGTGGTCACACACGCAAAGCCCTCAGCATGAAAGTTCCCGAATATTGACCCAGTGACAGTAAAGGACTGAAGAATTGCAGATAAATGGGAATGGCTCTCTTTCTCTGTTTTCTTTGTTCATGTACACACTCAAATGTCAAGAACAAGATTCAACCACCACATTGCTCTCTGGATAGAATGTTAGCACTGGAAACATTTATCCAATGAGGCCACTTGAAAACATTTCAACACTTTCTTAGTTGTCACTTCTCCTCGACATATTTTTGACAGAAGTTTGTTATGGGCCAGACCAAATCTTCTCAAAGCATATCAAGGAGATAGTTTATATCCTAAATTTTCTTACTTTCAAGGCAAGTGCCAGATGTTCTAGATGCAACTCAATTGGTTAAACTATCAGGCTTGAAGCAAAACACACTTTATTCACACTATAGTTAAAATACAAACTTAAGAAAGAAGAATTGGAATAATATAACTACAGGAAAACTTAACAGAAGATAGATTGTTTAACAACTATGCAACAGTTGTTCCAATATAGTAGCATCCTTCAAACATGCCCTTGGAAAAGGCAGATTCAGTAAAACAGATTGTCCCATATGCAATTCTAGCAACAGCCTTTAGCTGCAGCTAAAAGAGACAGAGCAATGAGGCAGATTTCACAACCTCAACAGCTATTGACAACTAAACTAAAAATCCTGAATCTATGGGAGCTTGACCCCACCCATTCAGGCTGCTTCTACTGTTTCAACTTTAAAACAAACCCCTTGGCCTCACAAGCTGTTTATTGATGCAAACTGCTTGGCACCTCTCTCTCAACCTATCTTCATAAAAATAATCAGGACAAAATGCACCCCTGAAAGCTATAATAAGACCTACTGCCTTCTTTTAAGAAATCCCATTTCCCTATCATGAAACATTTTGCTTTCATTAAGATTGCTGTTGCTATTGGAGTCTGTTCTAATAAAATCTCTACCGCCATGCTTGGGGGGAATGGGAAAATAGTTAAGAGAGAAAAAAAATTACACCTTCACACAAGCAGTATTTGTGGATTTACGGCATTTCTGACATTTTAGCTATCAGTACACAAATCCAGTTAATGGTGTCATATTGTTATCACGGAATTATTACATCCCACATTATTTGCAAATATATTACCAATTGTGCTTCCTTGCATTTTATTATAAGAAATGACATTGCAACAGTTTTGCTTTCAAAATATATTACAATATGACAAACCAAATTGGAATTTAAAGTTTAGAATAAATGATGTACCTGGACTTTGTGTTTCTGCCATGTTGCATAGCTACATGTCATTGCTGACTTCAGGGAAATTAGAACTCTCTTATGAGCTACTTATATGACATTGGCAAATGTTTATAGTTTTCCTGTCAAAAACTTTGTTGAATTATTATTATCCAGCAAAGAATAAGCATCATTGTTACGTGTTAAAGAATGGGGAAGATTATAAATTATCATAATTACCATAGAATATAGTGAAAGCATTGTGATGGATGCTACAAGAATTTCTTCTGTTTCGCTGTTATATTTTCTGCATAACAAATCAAATCCATGGAACAGAAGGGAAGGATTAGAACTGTGTTTTCTCCTGGGTTCAGAGATTGTAAAAGAGAAATGACTGCACAGTCCTGTTTAACACTTACACTTCAACCCACATCATCAAATCATTATTATTGAATCATTATTGCAAAGCTGTTTATGTGTTTGGATGCATATTGACCACTGTGTTTGAAAAAATAAATGACTTGACTGGGACAAAAAGACTGGTCTTGTTGGTGGCGAGTTTTGATGTTGGGAGAGGACTTAATTAGGAATATTAGCAGTGTACCCAAACCCCACCGGCAACACCCTTCCCATGAGCAATCTTTTCATCCATCTGCCAACTGAGAACCCCAAGTGGCTAATTAAGGACATTTTAAGGGCATCATTCTCCTGCTGCTATGATTAATCTAGCTTCAGATGGGGCCATGTCATTGTACAGTGCCCCTGAGAAATGCTACACTTTGGATAGCTGGTCACCTTGGCGTGGGATTAAGGTCGGTACATTATTCAAAGTTGGCAGAAATGGGTACTGCAGATGCTGGAGATTAGAGTCAAGATTAGAGTGGTGCTGGAAAAGCATAGCAGATCAGGCAGCATCCGAGGAACAGGAAAATTAATGTTTTGGGCAAAAGCCATTCATCAGCAATGATCGACGTTTCGGGCAAAAGCCCTTCATCAAGACTTCTTTAATTAGCCGCTGGGCAACGTTATTCAAAGTTGCCCAGCAGCTACTTAAAGAAGGGGATATTGGACATAGGCATGTCCAATGGGAACAACACCTTGCTTCTGAAATCAGCCCCTTTGACCCCATTCCCACAATTTCCAACCGGAAACCTGTCCATTCATCATTTACCTTAATACTAAATCTGCTCCAGGGTTGCTCTTCCACTAACTGCCACAATCTCCCCAGTGGCGCTGCTGAGCTGCCCATTTATAGCGATGAGAACAAATAAGTTAAAATTTCTGTTCGCCCCTTAACCCTACATGTAGTCTTAATCTTCACTCCACTTTCCATAGAATTACTAGAATGTCAATTATAGTCAATTAAAATCATGATAATGGTTATTTGTTTTCTGTGGGAATTCTTCCATTTCACTCCCTGTTTGTACTGTTGGGCATGCTAGACAAGATTAAAAACATAGAAACATCAAGGATAGGAGCAGGAGTAGGCAATTTGACCTATTGAGCCTGAACCACTATGCAATATCATGACTGATCATTGAGCTCAAAACCCTAAAATCCCCTCTTTCTGAGCACCTTGATCTTTATAGTCACAACAGCCATGTATAACTCCTTCTTGAAAGCACATAATACTTTGCTCCCAAACATTTTCTGTTGTAGTGAATTCCAGAGGTTCACCACTCTCTGGTTGAAGACATTTCTCCTCATCTCCGTTCTATAAGGTTTACCCCTAATCTTTAAACTATGAGCCCTGATTCTGGACTCTCCCATTATTGGGAACATCTTTCTCTAGTCCTGTTCGAACTTTATAGATTTCTGTGTGATTCCCTCCTCATTCTTCTGTACCCCAGTGAATACAATCCTAACAGACTCAATCTATCATCAGGCGTCAGTCCTGTCATCTCAGGAATCAATTTGATAAACCATTACTGCATTCCCTCTGGAGCAGGTAAGGAGACCAAAACTGCACACAATATTCTGGGCTTGTCCTCGCCAATGCTCTGTGTAATTGGTGTGAGGCATCCTTGTTCTCGCACTCGAATGCTCTCACTATGATTGTTAATGTACAATCTGTCTTCTTTGTTACCTGATGCACCAGTGCACTTAGTATCAGCAACTGGTCCACAAGGATACCCAGATCTTGTTAAACATTCTCTTCTCTCAATTCACAGCCATTCAAATAATAGTTCTATCTAAAGTCAAAGTAATGTCAGAATAAAAGAGATCTATGCTCTAGACTCTGATAAATCTCTAAAGACTGGGTTTCCATGTGAGATCAGCACTGAACACCGTTCCATTACAAGTCCCTGTAAAATCCAAGCTATCGATCTTTCTTTTGGTAAATTTATTTCTCATTTATATTATCCTTCTAATTTCTAAAATTAATAAAACATTAACATCAAGCAATTCATATTTTGTTTAAAACATCATTCACTTTTATTCAGGATATTACCACATGTAACTGGGGGATCTATATGTTCGTATCACAGAAATAGACCATTCCCTGTCCATCATATCTCTTCTAAAGAATAAACTACAAATTTGTGAACGTACCAGACTGCAACTGTTAGGACAAGCACAAATGCTGAAGGAACTCAGCAGGTTTGGCAGCATCTGCGCAGAGAGAAACAGAGCTGACATTTCATGTTCTGAAGAACACTTCTGAATAAGAGCCTTACCAGACTCAAAACATGAAATCTAACTTTTCTCACAGATGCTGCATGTTGTGCCAGGCCGGTTGTGTTTCTCCAGCATTCACTGTGTTTGTTCCAGATTTTTACAGCATCCACAGTATTCTTTTGAATTTAGAAGGTTAAGGATGATCTGAGCGGCATGGTGGCACAGTGGCACAGTGGCACGGTTAGCACTGCTACCTCACAGCGCCAGAGACCTGGGTTCAATTCCTGCCTCAGGCGACTGACTGTCCTCTGGGTGCTCTGGTTTCCTCCCACAGTCCAAAGATGTGCAGGCTAGGTGAATTGGCCATGCAAAATCCGTAGTGTTAGGTGAAGGGGTAAATGTAGAGGGTGGGTTGCGGTTGAGTGTGGACTTGTTGGGCTGAAGGGCCTGTCTCCACACTGTAAGTAATCTTATCTGATTGAGGTCTTCAAGGTATTAACAGGAAAAGACAAGGTAGATAAAGGTAAACTATTTCCACTGGTTCAGAATTCTAGTGCTAGGGAACATCGTCTAAGAATTAAGGCTAGATTGTTCAGGAGAAATGTTCTACTTCTACCAGGAATCAATTTGATAAACCATTACTGCATTCCCTCTGGAGCAGGTAAGGAGACCAAAACTGCACACAATATTCTGGGCTTGTCCTCGCCAATGGGTGGGAGAGGTTTGGAACTCTCACCACGAATAACAGTTGATGCTAGATTGGTTGTTAATTTTAAATCTGAGATAGAGTTTTGTTAAGAAAAGATGCTGAATTATATGGGCCAAAGGCTGGTGTTTGGACTGACACAACAGATCTGCCGTGATTTCACTGAATGCTAGAACAGGCCCAAGTGGCTGAATGGCCGACTCATGTTCCTATGTTGCCTTTATGCAATTATGAAAACCACAGTTGGAAAACATTATAGGTACCATCAGGTAACAGTAAACGAGACAAGGATGGAGAGCACATCTGCCAAATAAACTCAAGTCAGGTAATACAAATTAGCAGAAAAAAAAAAGCCAGGAAACAAATATTTGTGCACTATCCAGCAATCAGACAAACACTGGACAGATATAAAAAGTTGTCTTGAAATTAACCCTGATTGCAGCAAATGCTATTTTTGCTGAAGGTGTTGGCACTTAATATTTGCAATGTCCAGCCAATCCTTTCCCCATGGTAGAATGGAAGTAAGTGTTCTGTTTATTTCTGATGGAGTTGCAGGCATGCTTCCAAATGATTACATGAGCTGCAGATGTATTATGGTTGTATTATGTTCTGTTGTCAGACAGCATTTTAAAACATATCAGGGTACCATAAATATTATTGCCCAAAAGTACAAAAAAAGCTGAAAATTATTTAAGTAGAATTTTAGTTTAACATAACCTGCAGTGTATTCTGAATGAAGGTGTTGTTTGGATAAATTAATGAGCCAGAAATTGCTGTCAAACTAACAGTGAGACTAATGGCTCTCACCATTATTTATGCACAACTGTTACAACAACTTCAGGTTAGAGGCAGATGTACAATTAAACGCTAACATCCAAAAATTGCAGTTCACATGTTACCTTTCTGCTGTTAGATTTGCAAAGACACATCAGCACTTTTCTGTGGTACTCATTATTGATATATATTGAACGCCAGAAAGTTACTTTCTTCTTTGATGATAAAATCTTAATGCACTCCAAAGTTAACTTTTGTCATATCAAGGACAAGTACTTGTTAACAATGTCATCGTCGTTAATTACTATCGATCACTATCTCACCAGCATCAAAAACAATGGCCTATGATAATATAGTAGCTATGTTACTGAGCAAGGAATCTAATTAGGAATCATTTCTGTCAACTACGTTAATAGTGCTGAAGGGTTAATGTTTATTTACATCGGCTATTACTATTCTACTGTGGGTGGCACGGTGGCACAGTGGTTAGCACTGCTGCCTCACAGCACCTGAGACCCAGGTTCAATTCCCACCTCAGGCGACTGACTGTGTGGAGTTTGCACATTCTCCCTGTGTCTGCGTGGGTTTCCTCCGGGTGCTCCGGTTTCCTCCCACAGTCCAAAGATGTGCAGGTCAGGTGAATTGGCCATGCTAAATTGCCCGTAAGGGGTAAATGTGGACTTGTTGGGCCGTAGGGCCTGTTTCCACACTGTACTGTAATGTAATCTAATAATTTATGTCTGAGAGCGAAAACAAGGACTTCTTTTACAGTTTTCAAAAGGAAAAGAAATATCTGGACCAGTTTCCTTAAGTTAAAGTAATTTTGCCTGACCACATGTAGTTGTACGTATTGCTATTATTCAATCAACCTTGTTAGCTAAGAACAATGCATCTTCTATAAAAGATACTCAATGGTGTATTCACTGCCAGTAATCACTGGATAGGCCAAAATCAACACAAGTACAAAGGAGAAATGTTAGCAGCAAACTTTGACAAAGAATCCTTGCCTAGTGCCACATACTGGTGGAAGTTGTAATAGTAAGTTGTCAGCAGTGATCTTCATGGAAAGTAACCACAATTTTGAATCCCATTGCTGCACATGGTAACTTTCAATTTAAAAGAAAATAAATCATGCACTAAGAAATTAATCTGGCAATGATCCAGTGACCATGAAACTACTTTTAAAAATCCATCTGGTTCACTCTTGTCCTTTGGAGAAGGAAATCTGCCACCTTTACCTGATCTGGCTTACATATGATTCCAACCTCAAAGCAAAATGGTTGAATCTTAAATACCCTCTGAAATGGCCTAGCAAGCCACTTAGTTGAGTTCAAAGAGGCAAGCTCATTACTATTTATCAAAGACATTTAGAGATGGCAATAATTTCAAGACTCACTTTGCACTTTTGTAAAGAAAAATCCATCAAAAGCATAGACTCTCATTTATGTGAGTATTATTCATTTAATCACACAGAGTTTATGCATTTTTACTGTCTACTACATTGTAGTCATTGGAATGAAGGCCAGGTAGATCTCATTGATTATGAGACCCTTGATTGGTGTTATTAAACAGGCCAATCAGGGAGCCCTGGCTGACAGATAGAAACAGGAGATTCAGAGAGGCTCCTCATTCTAGGGACTGGCTCTGAGCTGGCTGGCCATACAGTCAGTGTATACTGCTGCTGTTGGTTTCTGTGTTCTTTGCAGTCAACACAGCCGGTTTGTTAACTGGTATTCCTTTTTTATTGAGGACTGATTCCTGAACTGGCTGATCTACATAGTCAATGTGATCCAGGTGTAATTCAGTTCTCATTAGGAACCGTTGTTTCACTGGCTGGTTACAGCCGGTGTGTTACTCTTTTCTCTTTCACTTTGAGAAAAAGACAATGTTGATTTTTGTAGCAGGGCTTAGCCCTTACACTCTGGTTTTATTTGTTTTTGTATGTGTCCTCACTATATTTTGCTGTTTGCACTGAGCCCTTGTGAGAAAATACATCTTAACAGATGAGCTATTCCTGTGGGTAGGCCTGACCCTAGGATTAGGCCTCTACAATGACTGAACACCTGTATGTGTGTTGGGAGGTGCTGTATCCTGGAGTTTGGGAGTAGACACTGCCTTTGGGAGTGGACCAAACCCCTGTTAGTTAACTGCACCTTTACAATGTACTGTGATCCTGTGAGTGGGCCTTGTTCTCTATGGCTGAAAATGTGTTGCTGGAGAAGCGCAGCAGGTCAGGCAGCATCGAGGGAACAGGAGAATCGATGTTTCGGGCATAAGCCCTTCTTCAGGAATGAGGAAAGTTTGTCCAGCAGGCTAAGATAAAAGGTAGGGAGGAGGGACTAAGGGGAGGGGCGTCGGAAATGTGATAGGTGGAAAGAGGTCAAGGTGAGGGTGATAGGTCAGACGGGGGTGGGGGCGGAGAGGTCAGGAAGAAGATTGCAGGTTAGGAAGGCGGTGATGAATTCGATGGATTTGACTGAGACAAGGTGGGGGG